>NC_028639.1:810542-844308 GCF_001406875.1 Solanum pennellii | reverse complement strand
TGCATACATGGCAACCTAAGAGTATATGACAACTTATGTTGCTCGAATATATTAAATAAAGTTTATGTCGCATATATATCGAATTCTCTAAATATATAAATGACGTTGTAGACTCTGATACATATAAAACGATATTTTCGAAGAATTCAAGCAACACAGTTTGAACGACTAACAAAAGCAAGTACTTAGGAGATCTCACTCCAATGCAATTTTTTATGATAGATGCATACATAGTGAGATTTCAAGTACTAGCCTCCTACCAAGGTTGATCCTATATATGCCAATAACATCATAACAAATGTAATGAGCGAATAAGATATTTTATACATTTTTCAATAACTTATTTTCTAAACTGTTCATTTCCGATTCAATCCATCCATTTGTCAGCACATCATAGCGCCATCTCTTAGGTTGCACTTGATGAATAAGAAGGCAAAGAAAGAGAGAGCATAGTGTTTATATCTGATGAGTTTTTCTCCTTACTATTATTATTGTCTTGATTAGTTGTGCTCAATCCCAATTGTAAATCAGGCAGCAAATAATCTTTTTCTTTAATGAACATCTTGTCTTGTTTCATCTACATATTAATAACAAGTAAAATAGTCATATGAGTGAGAAAAAAAAACCATATGGTAACCAACATACTTAAAACTAGCACTACAACAAATAAAGAGTTTTGCTGCAATTATTTAACGGTAATAATATAATTGTCGCTATATTATATATAATGACAATAATATAATATAAAAATATTTTATATAAATATCACTAAAAGGCTTTATAGTTAACTCTAGATGTAATGATAATAACAACTCAATATATTATCGCTAAAATAAAATTTTGATACGTTAGCCTCTAAATGTCTCTTTTATTGTAGTGTTAGCACATTAACCTTTTAGTTAATACTCAATGGGGAGGAGGAATAAGAATGAATTTTTTCATGATTACCCAAAAAAATAATAAAATATTTCCTCGCCAAGATTTTTATCGAAACCTCTTTACCTCTCTCCCTCTCCGATCCTACATATGAAAGTATATCGAATATGTTACTATTGTATTTCATTGTATTGTGTCCATTTTCAAGATTCTTTTTTTCTTTGGATTCCTTGGTGTTCGAAACTCGCATTGAAGTTTCGACTAAATTTGAATCATGCACTATAGGGCCCATTTAGGAGAGACGCTCCCAACAAGACTTTCTCCATACTCAAGAATTGAATTCGAGACCTTAATTTAGTTATGAATGAAACAGCAATCCTATCACTTAAGGTCATGAGACCTTTAGTTATTGGTTGAATACTCACTATCTTCTCCACTAAAACCAATCAAATTCAAATATGACTAATTTTTATAAGGTAGATAAATATAATACTATAAATCAAAATTAGTACAAAATATTGATAAAGCTTACCTCAAATCTAAAAGGGGTCTTAAATTTTGGACCAAGGCTGTTATATGTGCAACTCCATTTTGGTCCATTTTGATGAAACAAAGATTGTGAATTTAATTTATTTTGATTAAATTCACATGGAGGCCACCTTTTTTCTTCATGAAAATGTCTTTGCCTAACAGGACAAATTTCATGATTTTCCAAGTATCTGCATATATATTAGATCATTGAATAATTAAACAATAACAACATACTCAATTAAAAGTTGAATCATATTTACTAGTTATAGCAAATAATTTTTTTTTATCTCAAGATTACAAGTTTTAATATACATCGAATGACCTAATACCGTAATCAATTTCTTACGGTGAGAATATATACTAATATCATGTAAAATGAAACAGAAGAATACGAGGTTAATTAATTACCTGGGAAATTTTTCCTTTGTCTCATATGGAGTTTTTGCAAATGAATTTTGGAAATGGTTATCATCATCATTAAAATTCCTTGCTAAAACAATTGCACCATTCTTCATTTTGAAGTCTTGAAGAGGATTAAATAATCTTTGGCTTAATTTTCCATAGAGATAACTTCTTCCTTGATTATTTGTCCTATAAGCATGGCCTAGTACTGTAAAAAAAAACAAAAACTAAATAACGTTTACCAATCACTTATCTGTCTTTTTTTTTTATCTTTGAAAAATAACTTACGAATAGAGTTTCAAATTTCACACATGACTTCATAATTATCTAAAGTTTCACTTATGAAATATAAAATTATATGACAATAATTCTTTTGATCGAAAAATAATAAAACTATATATTATCTTGGAGTTTCGATTCTGTAATTTTAAATTCTAAAGGCATTAGTTATGTTCAAAAGACAAAATCGAAAAGTGGTTAATGGATACTATATATAATTCATATGAACTTAATAATATTTCTCTGTCTTATTTTATATGATGATAACATATTTTTATACAGAAAATTTAATTAAGAACGAAAGAATTATAATTGATGCATATAAAAAATATCGTAATAATTTATGATTTTAAATATGTCTTAAATGTTTATAGAAGTACCAACATCTAGTCTACATGAAAGATAAAATATGCATAAATAATTATCTCAAAATTAGAAAGGAAAATTTCTTTATTTTTTCCATATTAATTTTACCTTGTCCAAATTCTCCAAGTTTCTTGCTTCGATACATCTACATAAAGTAAAATAGTATGTTATGAGCAACAACTAAGAATTATCTATGAAATTTATCGTTAATTTGTAGTTAATTAATCACATATAGCTAACAAATTTTTTTTGATAATTTATCATTAAACCTTTATTAAATAAGATTAGTGACAATATTTTTTTATTTTTCTAGCAATTAAAGTTCTGTGTCACTAATTACTGTTTTTTATTTTAATAGTGAAAAGAAATTAAACCTGGAGGTGACTTTTTACATGGGCAATGCTAAGTCCTCTCACATTCATCATTTGAAGAACCAATTTGGGAGTTGCTCCTGCAAAAGACACATTATCGCAAAATGGCTAGTAAACGTTATTTCTATCAATAATACTATACATTAAATATCATAAGTTTTATCGTTTAGACGAATAATATTATATGTGTTTGCATTCACAAGTTTTTTTAAAATTCTTCATGTCTATTCAACTGTCACATAAATTGAAATAGAAATAGTATTAGCAAATCCTTCTCTTTTTTTTTAATATTATGAAGGAAAAATGCACAAGTACCCCCTCAACCTATGTCCGAAATTCCAGAGACACACTTATACTATACTAAGGTCCTATTACCCCCCTGAACTTATTTTATAAGTAATTTTCTACTCCTTTTCGACCTACGTAGCACTAGCTTAAAAAAAAGTCAACCAGCGTTGGACCCATAAAATAGTTTCACGTAGGCCGAAAAGGGGTAGAAAATTATTAATAAAATAAGTTTAGAAGATAATAGGACTTTAGTATAGTATAAGTGTATCTGAGATTTCGGGCATAGATTGAGGGGGTACTGTGCAAATGCAAAGTATATCTAGATGGTAAAAGTAGTAGGTAGACTTACTTTCTTGACCACCAAGTCTATCAATTGCACTAACAAAAGAGAGATGAAGTTCAGGAGTCCATCTTAGCCTTGGCAATTTTGATCTAACATATTGTCTAACTCTTTTATTATTTTCATAATCCCCGCAACTAGTACTATTATTATTATTATTATTATTTTCATCTATAATTTTCTCATGACTTTCATCACTAATAATAACTTCAATGCCTTCTTGATCACCAACTTCTTCATTCAGATCAATGGAATCACTTGTCATGATTATTGTTGATGCAAGAACAAACCCTGGATTACGATAACAATAACATATTCAGTATAACCCCACATATTTAGAGATTGTATATCTATAAAAAAAAAGAGAGAGAGAGAGAACATGAATCAATATGTTGATAGAAACTAATAACAAATCGAAATAAACAAAGAGTTTTAAGTAATATATATATATTATTTAGTGGGAATATTTTTTTTATATTATATATCAAGTTACCTAAAGGATATTTATAAGTAATCACTAGTATTATAATAGTTTCAGTCTCAAACAAGTAGAGATTTGTTATATATAAGTATGTTGAATGCTTACAGTAGACATGATAATTGATATACACTATATTCATTGACCATATTATTTCATTTAAACTCATGTGAAATCAAAACTGACCTCCATAACTCAATTCATATGATATATTTTGACCTATGAATTTTTAGTAAAATAATATTAATTAAAATACATCTAGTAACTATCAACATATATTCAAGAAAAAGAAAAATATTGTTGTAATGATTAATCATGATTGAACCCTAATTTCTTATGTAAGCAAACTATGGTAGATGATACTTGTCTGATTAGAAAAAGGAGAAATTTAATTCATCCAATAACAACCTTAAGCAATATTATTGATGAAATTCCTAGTTAATAAAACCTTAAGTATATAAGGAATCTAGAAGGAGGAGGAGAAGAGACTAATTAACCCTATGATTCTAATTACATTAAAAAAAATCATGATAAAAAAAATGTATCAAGGATCCAAAAAAGACTGATTTATAATATAATCGATTGATAATCGAGATAAAAGGACCAGAAATTTTATGAATAGCAAGATTTCTAACACTACTAAAAAAACATGAATTTTCGCTTCTATTTGACCATAGATTTTGAAGTCGAAACTTGAAACGTGAATCTTTTTAAAAAAAAATTAAAGTTGTGTTTGGAAATATATAGAAAACAAGTAAAATTTTGTGAGTGGAAGTGAAATCTGTCCAGAAACTGGAATCACACGACTTTTAAATATTTAAAGATATATAAGATTTTCAAAATTTGATCAAATTACAAATATTTTAAACACAAATCTTCATGATCTAATCCAAAATCTATAGTCAAATGTTAACTTAAACGAATTTCCGTCTTTTTTCTTTAGTATTGTAATTTTTGTTAAGAAGAAGAAGAAGTACTAGTAGTAATTTCAAATTTATTATTGTAAATTACAAACCATATAAAAGAAGTATGTGTCTGCCTTCAAGATCTTCTATGGATGATGATGATCATCAGCTGTTGCACAAAATAAAAGTCTCTTCTTTTGTTGGGGTTTGGGGTAGGGAAAAGAGAAACTTAATTGGTGTCACATTTTTCTATGGGTGTTAGGGAGATTTTTGTTCCATTTGTCAACCATGGAATTATATTTTATTGCTAATAGTCATCCATAAGGTTCATATATATTCTTGTTACGTAGCTTGTTTCATTTTATGTGACATTATTTTTTAATTATGTTACTTACTGAAGGCCCTTACTGAATATAGATTGTCCGATAACAATTGAGAATTTTACCTTTTGAAAGTGCTAGTCGCATAGGATGATCGGACGATTGATTAAGTTATAGATACTTTAATGATTCAAATATTAATATTTAAAAAAATGTGAGTGAGGGAAAAAGGGAAAATCCTCGGTTCGCTCATTCAATTCACTTCAACAGACATGCATGGTAGGATTTTGGTAATCAGAAAAACACAATTAGTATAAATAATTTTAACACGATCAGATTGCTTAGTTGTTGTAGTTAGATGATAATGTCCTGTTTTCAAAATTAAAAATGAGTTTACAAATATCATTTTGAGTTATCTAATAGGATAAATAATTTATACTGAAAATATAGTTTATCTTAAACTCATTTTTTTATGATTTTAAACTATATATTGAGAATGTAAAAAAGTATTGACAATAGGCAAATAAATATGTTGAAAAACTTTAATTGTGTGATGTCCGTAACGGAGGGTCAGCGCTGAATAAGGCACGTCTAACAAGATTGACAGATTATTTGTTAATAAACTTTTGAAAATGAGGTAAACAAAACATTTTATCGAGAAAAAATATATATCTCAAAATTACATGATACTCACGTTTTTCTGGTTCAATGATGACTGAGCCCTAGAAACAATTTTGTGTAGTCCATCGATTGAACCAAATGGAAGTGCGTGCCATGACTTAGGTTGTGACAAATTGTAACTAATTTGTTATTATAGCTTATAAAATTCACAGATAGCTAAAGTAATTTTTATATTAGCAATGCATATAAGATAGATCATTTTTTGTATATATTCATAGTTCATTTTTCTAAAAATAATATATTTTTTCATTTAAAAGATTTAACTTTATTTAAATTTATCATTGGCATGCTTTTATAGTCACTTTTAACTCTTACAACTTATTTAAATATACAAACATTTTTTAAAAATTGTGTTCATATAAACTATGTTGTATAAATTAGAATAAAGAGAATATTTTCTTTATGGATTTTTACATGATAAAAGAAATTTAATAAGGATTCTTTTGAACAAAAAACTTAATTGGTAGCTCATTTTGATGCAATAATTCTTTCATTATGGATAGTACAAATTAAACTGGTCAAAACATTTGGTTGAAATTAATCAATATATCATGTAATTAATTTGCCCAAAAATTTAATTTTCTAAAATCTTCAAATATTCATCTCTTCTTTGACAGTTGTTCCCTATAAATCTCTTATTCCATTGGCATGTGATTTCTTAATTGTTTGACCTTGAATTGGAAGTTATGTGGCTATACTATAAAATAAATAGCCAATTAATGTATGTAATTTGTAAAAAATATTTTTGGTGGAATTAGAGAAAGTTTTATCCTCAATATGAAAATTTTCAATTCAAATTAAAGTTCAATTGAGCCTTTATAATATTATATTATCGAATATCGAGTAAAAAACAAAATAAAAAAAATAATATTCTTGTTGGAGTAATATCAATTGATAGTGTAAGTAGTTTCTTATATATAGTAACTCAAAAAGTTTCTCTTCGTTTCTAAATATTATAATTCCAACTTTTGGAGTTTTCTTTTTCGGAAATTTATTAATTCAGATTCATATATTATTGCTAAAAATGCTTCTAAATTATGTGACGTTTATTTATTTATAAAATTCGAAGTTAAGACGTTTAATTAATAATAAAATGATTTCATTCATCCTACTATTAAAGACTAAGCAAAAATTAGCATTTGTATTAAGAAATCTATTAAGTTTGTATGATTGATTAATTTAAAATGTAGAAATTGATTTTTTGTAAAAAAATAATTAAATTTCATAAATTTGAAATTCTGAATTTGTTTCTTTCCTATCGTACCCTTGATTATGAAATTTCTATTATTTATTATTACTAGACAAAAAAAAATCTCCATTTTTTTTCTTGAAATATTTGATAACTCCATCATGAGAGCCCAAATTATCTAAGGTAGGTCGGCTATATTCCAAAGAGTCAAAAAACTTCTATAAACACCAAGAAGTGGACCCTAGTATGGACCTTTTTTTTATTAGAAAATACGAAATTAGCTATAAAAATTATCGGTAATTTTTAATTAATTTGTCTTTAATAAACTCTAAGTTAATTAAATTTTCTAATAATTTGTAGCTGAATAGGATTAGTATAAAATTCATACCGTTTAGCTATGGAATTTAATTCGTTGCTAATTCGTATTATAAAATTCTTTACACACATTCTAATATAAGATTTGTCTATGCAAATTCTGATTAATCAAACTCAAAAACGAATGTCAATCATGTTGACTTACTCTCAAACCATGTGGAATCATTATGATAGCAATACCTATATATAAAAAATAGAAATACGATATATTTCAAAATTGTAACAGGCAAGTTATAATAGATCACATTAGAACAAATATTGGTGAGAAAAAATATATTTCAAAATTGTGATATAAAAATAGCGATGGATCGATCTAACTTCATGCGATATTCAACCTAGTTATCATGTTGCATTATACAAAAATCATGGTTGATCATCGTGACTATAAACACAAGAGATTAAAAAAAAATATTATTTACAACTGTATCACATATATACAAAGTCATAACGTATCGATATAATTTCATGGATTTAAAAAAAAATTGTATCATATCATATATCATAATTTCAAGATGACTATCAAAAATAGGTCTTGATTCTCCTAAATATATTATTGAAATTAAATTCCGTATACTCATTATGTATAATATAATTTTTTAATTATTAGGCTAAATTATGGAAGGTAAGAAACTTTGAATACTTATATTGAACATTTAATCCTCCCACCAAAACTTAGACTAATTAAGCCACATTTCTAAAAATTAGTAAACCTCTATGTTCCTAGCTACTCTTAGCACGTTTTTTTTTATATATATAAAAATTATATATCTATAATTAAGCAACCATTGAAGAGGGAATTAATTGAGAATTACTTGTGAATATAATGCAAAATAGTGGGGGTCTAACAATTGGTGAATTTTTGTGAGACCATTGCAATAAAACAAGGAATAATTATGAGAAAAGGGAAAAAAATATATAATATACGAGTTGTGATAGGATGAATAAGATTTTTTCACTTTTAACTAGAAGTTTTGAATTGATGTCTGGAGAATGAAAAACATCTCGACATGAAGCAGTTTCCTCTTTAACGTTTTTTAAACGAAAAGATTTGAATTATTAGTCGAAATCTCGAAGCAGATAATAGTTATAAGATGGAAAAACGAAAACTAAATGATTAATTAAGAAACCATTGAAGAGAGAATTTATGAATTACTTGGGAATGAAAAGGAGTGGGGGTCTAACAATTGGTGATTTTTTTTGTAATAAAACAAGTTATAATTACGAGAAATTAATAACAAAAATGGTCCATTATAATAAAGATAGGTTTTAAATGATTTTTAAACTTTTCTTGAGTAATTTTGGTATTTTTTTAAAGTTTGGAAAAGCGACCACTTTTGATTTCTATCGAATATTAACAAATTTTATCTATTAAATTTAGTGAAAGCTGTGGAAAATAAAAAATAAAAGCATTAATTAAAAAAATTCCGTCAAATATCAAAAATGCAACACTAAAAAATCATTCAAAACAAAAAGTATATAATAATAGCAAAAATTGTACCTCAATAAATTACCCCAAACTTAAAAAAAAATTAGACCAAAAATTACAAAAGTATTTAATCTATTTATTAAATTGTCCTTTTCGTGACGAAGAAAATACTAATCTTTTAAATTTTGAATGTCAATTTGATAATAAATGGTTACCATACTCCTTTAATTTTATTATTTTTATATATCTCTCTCTTTCTTCTTCTAAAAGATAAAACAAGGAATCTAGCTCAATAAATAACACGAATAAAAAAATTAATGAGAAATTACTAAAAAAATAATAAGCATTCGAATTATTTATAGAAACAATTCATACTCTATAATTTCTTATTCTTTTATTTATGTTATTATTTGTTGTTGTTTAGAATGATTTGACTTGTTTTCTATAGGATTTTGTCATCATTTCTTCATTTATGTTATTATTTTTTCATATTGCTTTGAATAGTTTTTTAAAAAAAATATAAAGTTTATCAAAATAAATTTCTGTATCTTCAAGATAAGAGTAAAATTTATGTATATTATACTATTTTCAGATGATGAGATTAATTAATTACACTGAATACATAGTTAATGGATGTAATTGATTATTTTAAATTTTTGAGTTTGACATGAATTGTGTGCAAGAATAAGAAAAGTTTTGTTGTCTTAACGTATGCATGAAGAGTTGACATTCTATTATTTTCAAGTCATTGTAAAGAATATTTTAATTCATTTCTTTAATTATTTTTTCTAATAAAAAATACTACGAATTCTTCATGCATGATGATTGATGAGGACATATTACCTAGATATTTAGTAGGCAATTAAATACTCATTAATTTAGTTTAAAATTGGTACTACTTACTAGCATGTAGATATTGAAAATTTGTGAAACTATATAAACACGGTGATATGTATATTGATATTATTTATAATGTACTAATATATCTATTTGTTCAATTTTACAAGTCATAATTCACATTTTTTTGATCTTGTTCTCTTTTTTTATAAAAAAAAAATATAATATTCAACTCTAAGGGGCAATGGATTTTCTTTTTAATAATTATGAGTTTATGAATTACTAAAATTTATGATTATTTATATCATCCACATGAATATATATATAGGTACCAAAAAATATATTTAGAAATTATGCTTTAAATATTAGTTTTACGATATTATGCTTGCCGACCATCAAGCTTAAAAATTTGATGTAACTACTTCTAGCTAGTTTTCTAACTTACCATAGTAATAATGAATAATTGATTCGAGAGGATGATCAGTCACACGATAAAATCTAATATAGAGGCCTATATGGCTATATCAAATGCAAACTTTAGAGTGGGAAAAAAAATTACTTCTTTTTTCCATGGTGTGGCCCTCCCAATTTCCCATCATGTCCAAGAAAATAATGGTACATTTTTAGTCAACATGTCTAATATTAGTAGGTGATAAAAATGATAAAAACTAATTGGAGTTAAAGGACTATAACAACAATCTTTATAGTATCATTCCATTAATTATAAGTTGTATATTTGTTCAATATTTTTAATGTGTTTGGCTCCTTTATTTCAAGATAAAAGAAAATAGAATGAAAGTGTTTTGTTTATAGTTATTTGATATTCAGAATGAATTGGATTAATCAGTTTAGATTCGTGCATAGTAAAATTCATTTAAAAAAATTAAGCATATTCAAATTTTAATTACTTTGAAATTTTTTACTTTCAACCCTTTTGCATATGAATATTCACAAAATTTTAAATTATTAATAGTTTTATCTTTAATTACTCTTTTATTATGTTAAATTTGTTTTGTTGAAGGTTAAATGAAAAGAGTTGTGATCTAATTTTTATAAGTTTCATCAAAATTAAATTATTAATAATTTATAACTTGATTATTTTAAAAAAAAATTGAAGCCAATACCTTTAGTTTAATTATTTGAAATAGTAACTTTTGAACATTGGAGGACATATTGTACGTATTTCAATAATTTAATTGTTCATAAGAATTATTAATTTATTAAATATTCATTATGACATGTGAGTGGCATAAATATTAGTTAAAGGTACTTAAATAGCATAATTTAATTTCCCTGACCAGTCTAACCAAATAATACTTGCTTATTCAATTAATAATAAAAACAAATTAAAGTTCATTCACTACAAAATAGAAACAAACCAGACCCCTACACCTCGTAAATCAAAATAATTAATAATATTTGTTAAAATTGTAAATCATAACATTATTATAAAAGATTTCATGTTAAATATCTAGATTTTTTTTTTGTTTATATACATGATAAAACTGAAGAATAAAACACATTCTTTCATCCGATCATCTCTTTCTTTTTTTTGAAAAAAATTTAAATCATAAACTCGTAAAGACGGGTTAATTGAATATTATTAGAGAAGCGACTTCGTTCCTTGACGATAGGGGGCTTTTTTTTGGATAAATATTTCATTTTGGGGGGTTTTGGTTTGTGGGCCTTAATTATTGGGCCTTCTAGCACAATGGGCCATATGATATTGGGCTTCTGAATTACTCCATAATCCATATATGAGATAGTTCCAACTTCCATCATATAATTGCGTATCTCGATGCTTTAAGTTTGGAAAAAGATCGGACCATAAGGATGTATTATACACAACCTACTTTGCACATTTCTAAGGGTTATTATTATTTTCACAGTTTGAATTCATGATCTTCTGATTACATTTTTCGTCCAAAAATGAAAAATTATCTCTCACGAGTAGATAAACAAAACACGTAAAATAACACTGTTTGCAACAAATTTTATCAAACATATGGAAAATAAATAAACCATACAAATAAAATATGAAGAAACATAATTTTATTGATTAAGATAGCGGGTACAATTCTGTTGATCCCTTGATTCTACTCTCGTATGATTTATCCATGATTCGAGGGCTACTGGTGGCGTATTTCTCGAACTAGGATGATTTAGATTTTGACCTCTCTATATGCATAATCCATCAATTTGTGGAGTATTCGAGATCTTGATCTCTTTATGGAATTTTCGAGATGCCTTTTAAGAGAATTAAGTACCCTTTATATACGCATAAACTATGTTCAGGGTTGATTAGCCTCCAAGAATCCTAATCTGAGTTGAACACAATCTGTAGAGTCCCAACTCGAATTGAACGCATCTTGTAGAGTTTCACAAAATTTTAATGTCTACAAATGCCCCCTGCTTCAAGGCTTGACGGAATGTAGACTTGTGAAACTCAAAGACGAGGCTTGAACTACTCATTCTTTCCAATCAGATTTAAGTGACATGACATTTGGGCTTTATGGAGCGGAGTTGTCATCTTTGACACATGTCATGATTCTATTGGTTTTCTTATTTGACTTGGCATGCCACATCATCTGCACACGTGGCGCCAAGATGGGCTCTAGAATGAGATGAGATTGAGTTTAACAAATTGGGTTCATCCAATGTAGCCCAAATCAATTAATTTAGACTTTAGTTAAATCTATATTTATTGGACTTATATATTTAACTCAATTATATCAATCCATAATATTTATTTGGATTAATATATTTATGAATTCAATATAATTCAAATCATTTTATAAATTTATATTTAATAAATTTTAAATAATTACAAACATCTTTACTAGCTACTAAATTAAAAACAATTATTCAGTTTGAAAAATGAAAAGATAAATGAAAATTGGTATCGAAAGGTGAAAAAAGGGAACATTTAGATTTAGACATAATATAGTGTACTATATGGCCTTCAATGTAACAGGTAGATGTTAACATTCATGATGTAATTAATATTGGTCTACCTCCCATCCATTTATTTAAAAATCGAATACTTAATATTTTCTCTATCTAAATTTACGTGATATTTTTTAAATTTAAAAATTTAAATAAGTCTATTTTTTTGTCGTAAAATTTTCATATATCTTTTAATTATTTTGAATTGTCAATTATTGTAACTTATAATACTTTTGATGTAGTTTACAAATATATAAATTTTATTTCAAGAAAAATTGAAGATTTCACGCGCAAAAATTCAGTCAACTTAAAATGTTTGACTCTCGAAAATAAAAAGTGTCACATAAATTGGGACAAAAAGAGTACTAGATAGGCAAGATGCATGTAGCTGTTGTGATGTATCCCAGATATACGAGCAAGATAAGAGAGTGACAAATGGGACGGGAGAGAGGCGAGGGCGCGGTATTTGTCGATATATTTTAAATACATATGCATCCACTTGGATAGAGTGTATTTAGAACAAATGAACGTAAATTTGAATTCACGTATCCTGAGATACATGTATCTGGATGTACAAAATCTGGTAAGATTTATAATATTACCACATAACGTGCATTTAAGTAATTTGCTCATATGCTAGAGAGATCATTGTGAGTTAACCTTAAATAAATAGTTTTAGCCCATATGTCAACCCCGCCCCCGCCCCTGATCAAGTCTTAAGGGCCTAGGGCTTATATGAATTGGACTTATTAGTCTTAATGGAATTGATAAATCCTATTCTACTCCTACCGCAAAAATAAATTGAGTTAGATCAGCCTCATAGACTAAACCCATTTTGATGACTGTAATTGTCAATATAATTAAAAAAATTATATCATCAAGTTAATTTTATTTTTCTATAATAGGTTTATTTATAAGATTATAAAATTTATATTTTAAAATTTTCTTTCATTTAAATATTATAAATGATCTGATAATATAAAAATATATTTTTCGCTCCTTGACAAATAATTGGTTATTGGATCACCACATAGCAATTTCCTATGATTTGTTTGGATTTTGGAGCATTATTTATTTGTCTTTGTTTTCCCCAATGTGAACTAATTATCCACTTCTTGTTGTCTTCCATTTTTTAAAATTATTTTTCTTTTTTGTGGTGGGGTTTGTTGAATAATATAAAAAGGGCTAGGAAACTAAATCATGGATCCATAGTGCTACTCTCATTTTGTTATTTTTTTTATTTCTTTAAAATTTATAAGTTATTGTTGCAAATTTCAAAATATATATTTTCTTTTTAAAAAATTAAAAAAAAATATTATCTCTTCTATTTCATATATTATCTTTCTTTATCGAAAAAATATTTAAAAAATAAGAAGATGAAATGAATTCAATAGAGAAATCAATAGGAAACAAGTTGAGCATAATAATAATAATAATAGCAATAATAATGTAAGTTTATAAACAAAATATTAAATAAATAATATAGAACAAACAAAAATATTACCCTTTTTTTAAAAGCAGAAATAAAATTATTTCAATTGATCCATAACTTAGAATAAAGAATAATATTCATATTTTAATTAAATTAAAAAATATATGTTTCAATATCATCACAAAAATGTATAATAACTAAGTCAATATTTTTTATTCTTAATTAAAAAAATCAATTTTAAATCTTAAATGTAAATTACTTTTATCAAAAATCTTAGATTATACAAGTCGACTTTAATTTTTTCGACTCCAAACTATATAATGCTAAATATTAATTTTTGAGCGAAATTTAAATTAATCGGACTCAAGAAAAAATAAAAAAAAAGATGGATATGTTTGAATATTAGCCACTCTATCGTCTTCTTCCCCAAAACCCAAAATCACAGAAACTATACAAAAGATCAAAAAAAAATTCAATTCGATCGGACGAATACGGCAATTTCGAGCAGACACGTCAGCAGATGTGGGTCCTGCTGCCACCCTGACTACCCAGGAAGTGTAATGGTGAAGTGTGAACCGGAAACATCATTGTTGTAAAGTATTTTGTATACTTTAGCAGGAAAATGAAGCTTCCTATTATAATTGTAAGTTCATACTTCACTCATCCGCAACAATTTTTTTGTTTGTTACTTTTATAAATGAGTAGTTGATTCTATAAGAATTGCTATTTTTAGCACAATTTCAATTTGTAGTTCAATTGGTAGAGCAGCGGTAATTTCTTAACTTAGGGTTTTTTTCCGGGTTTTAAGGGGAATTTAGAATTTTGAGATAATGGGTTGCAATCTTTATGTTTTTACAATTGAACCCAATTATGGTTTCAAAATGTAGTGTTTTTTTTTTTCATCTGCTGGGGTGGAGCTAGGTGGGGCTGAGGGGTGGAAACTTGCATTGTTTATATATGGTTAACATTATTTCTTATGTATATGTAGTAGATATTAAACCCCTTTTGTTTTTTTCGTGTGTTTAGTTGGAGTTAGCTTATAGTTGAGTGTAGAGTTATGCTTATTTTTGTTGAGGTTAGAGGAATTCCCAGTTGTTGAGCTGATATATAGATTGTTAGATGCAATTAGTATTTAAAGTTTGAATCTTTTAAAGTTTTGGTTGTAATTCATTTTGTTATATGAGGGTGTATTGTATTGCTTAAGCTGCAAGCTAGTGTGGTGTTGATAACTTGATGGGATTATCTGTTTCTTTTTTCTCCTTTTATCTCCCAATTCATTTATATATCATGATTGAGACTAGCTGATTCAACTATAATTGTTTAGCACAATTTGATGCATCACTTACTCAGATTCTTTTCCCTATTCGGTTTAACTTTTTAGTTAATGTGTAGCTTAGGGCTTATGTGTCTGGGTTTTTATCTTCCTAACTACTTGTTCATTGCTAACAGGTTGATTGGTTGGGTTAAGTTAAAGCTAGTATCTGCTTAGTATCAAAATTTTCTTATGTTTGTTGATATCTAGAGGATTTCCCTATTCGTTGAGCTGATATAGATCTTTAGTAGCTGCAATTAGTATTCAAAGTTTAGATCTTTAAAATTTTGGCTGTAATTCATTTTGGTATAGGAGGATGTGTTGCACTGATTAAGCTGGAAAGTTGCGTTGCATTAATAACTTGATCGGAGTACCTGTTTGTCTGAAAGGTGAGGTGGGGAGATCCATAGGGATGATTTGGTTGGTTCTTTTGTTGTTATTATCACAAGGGAATGGGAAAGGAGGAGTGGAAGCTTCTGATTACTTAATTGGGCTTGGAAGCTATGATATAACTGGGCCGGCTGCTGATGTCAACATGATGGGATATGCTAACATGGAGCAGATTGTGTCGGGTGTTCACTTCAGGTTGCGAGCTCGTACCTTCATTGTAGCTGAACCTCAAGGGAAGCGTGTTGTTTTCGTGAACCTTGATGCTTGCATGGCCTCACAGATTGTAACCATCAAAGTTCTTGAGAGATTGAAGGCTAGGTGCTCATACCTTCCTTAGTATGGTTAATTTATTTCCAACTGAATCTGTGAAGTATGACAAAATGCAAAAAGAACTTGTTATGTTAACTGGATTTAGGTTCAATTTTGATGGTGTACTAAACCCAATTCCTATTTTGATTTCAAATTTTGTTTTAATTGCTTCTTTTTCAGGTATGGGAATCTTTACACCGAACAAAATGTTGCTATTAGTGGGATTCACACCCATGCTGGCCCTGGTGGTTATCTACAATATGTAGTATATATCGTAACATCTCTTGGTTTTGTCCGTCAATCATTTGATGCTGTAGTTAATGGGATTGAGCAAAGTATTATACAAGCTCATGAAAACCTCCGACCTGGATCAATATTTGTCAATAAAGGTAGGCTGTTGATTTCTTCTGTATCTTTTGCTTGACAATGAGACATAGGATTGCAGCTTTTAGTTTTCTTCTATGTCCATCTGTCTTAGGTCTTAACAATTGCTCATCATGTGTCATTTTAATATTTGTTATGATGATTGGTGCCTGTCCTCTTAGTTGCTTACTCTCTTCTGGTTGTGGTCTTATGAAACAGAGTGGCTAAGAAAAATATATTGGGTGAACTTATTTGTTTCCTGCTAATCTTTAGACTTTTGCTTTGATCTTATTTGTCTGGAATTTGGGGTTTATTTATTTATCTATGATTGTTTGTTACTAGTATTACTTAATCAACTATTTTGAGTGGATGGGTTGTGTGCATTCGAGTAAATTGCTCAAGTACTGTCGTCTTTGCTTTTGCTTGTGTTCTTTTCAAGTTTCACTGCTGTAAAAACGTAAAAGAACTATATATTCCACAGCAGAAACTTTGACAGATCTTGGATAATTAACAAGTTAATCTCAGCATTAGACTAATTGAATTTTGGCTGTCATCAACAGGGGAGCTACTGGATGCTGGTGTGAATCGTAGCCCTAGTGCTTATTTGAATAATCCTGCTGGAGAACGTGGTAAATATAAGTACAATGTTGACAAAGAAATGACCCTTTTAAAGTTTAGTGATGATGAATGGGGCCCAGTAGGCAGCTTTAATTGGTTTGCAACTCATGGAACTTCTATGAGTCGAACTAACTCTTTGATTAGTGGGGACAACAAAGGAGCTGCTGCACGGTTTATGGAAGACTGGTATGATCAGAGAAATACTGAACCGTCAAAGTTTAATGTATCTAAAGCAAGTGAACTTCCCCGAAGAGTCTCAAACATCATACCAACTGTTCGTGGGAAGCGTAAGTGATTTTATCCTTTTTCATGTGATGAATTATCTCAATAAAGCCAAAAGGATGATTTGTTACTAATTGTAGATTGTACTTCCGTCAGACAATTTTGCACCTTCTTGCTATTCTAGTCTCATTATTGAAGTAATTAAACTCATTGTAAGCCGATTTAACTAATTTTACTGTCATTATCTACTTTTCCAGACTCCCAACCCCCACAGAGGTTCGAAGGAACAATTGTGGTGGTTTGAGAGATAGAGAGAGAGAGATGGGGTACGTTTAGGTGATTGGGAGGGAATGTGTGGTTGGGGGAAGAGGTTGTAGCAGAAGGTCGGTGCCAAAACCTAGTGGGGTTAGTGAATCTAATGGAGTTTGTTGGAAAAAAAGCTAGAATGAACATAAAGTTTTGTAAACATGTCGGTAGATTAAGATAGGGACTAAATGTAGATATCGTCTGACTCACATCTACGAGGAATGGAAGGTTTTTTCCCATTGTGTATGACTCTGATCAAGTAATTGCATCTAACTGTAAAAGTAAACATCATATACTATAATTACACTTTCCAAGATTGACTTTTTACCTGTACATTGGAGTTAATGCTCTGGTTGTTTGGATTTGAAGGCGAAAAGGTGAAACACAACTGAAATGTTGTTTAGCATTTTGTACCAAAAAGTTAGGAAATATAAGTGTGTGGTCTCAGGTTTCCCAAACAGTTATGCATTGAGTATGACTCCAAGGTGGTCTTTGTTCCCTGGACCTGGTCTGCGGACGAGGGCTAGTCTTTCTCATCTTGAGGTCCATGTAGTTCGTTAGCGGACCCAGGCAGTCTTTATGCACATAAGGTACTGATTCAGTGGAAGCATAGACTGCATTCTGCATCAATTATGAGTGAAGTATGGTAACATGTTCCAATTTCTAATCCACAGAATTCTTCTCTGGACCTTTCACTTTCTGTTTGGGATAAATAGAATGATGTAAATAAGAGATAGCTCAGAGGGCAATAGGACTAGACTGCTGCTGAAAGTTGAGAATATTAATTGTTTCAATACCAAGGACACTCATTAATCAGATTGTAATTAAATGCAGATCATGAGCTACTAGAAATTGCTGCTTCTTTCCAGTCTTCTCCAGGTAAGCCAGTCACAAGGTTAATGAGCGTGGCCAGACGTGTCAGAAGTGCCTTAAGGTTGGCTGATCGGCCAAAATTTGTTTCTGCTTTTTGTCAATCCAACTGTGGTGATGTAAGTCCCAATGTGCTCGGTACATTCTGCATAGACACAGGGCTTCCTTGTGATTTCAATCATAGTACATGCGGTGGAAAGAACGAGTTATGTTATGGTCGAGGACCAGGGTATGCATTATACTCTATTACTTTGATTTCAGATAATTTCAATCTTTGATAAGTACTATTTGGATAGTTTGATCATAATGTCATCCTTCGCTTGATGGTAGATATCCCGATGAATTTGAGAGTACGCGCATCATTGGAGAGAGACAATTTAAAAAAGCTGTTGAACTTTTCGATACAGCAACAGAGCAAGTAAAGGGCAAGATTGATTTTCGCCACACCTATGTAGACTTCTCCAATCTTGAGGTAACAGTTACAAAAGAGGGTGGTAGTACTGAAACGGTTAAAACCTGTCCTGCTGCAATGGGATTTGCATTTGCTGCCGGTACAACTGATGGACCCGGAGCATTTGATTTTAAGCAGGGCGATGACCAGGTATTTAAAAAGATTTTTCTAGTCTATTTGACCATTATCAATCAGAGTGAATGAAGTGCTCTATGTTTGCTCATTTTACTGGAAAAATCTTCAGGGAAATGCATTTTGGAGGTTGGTGCGAAACTTGCTTAAAACACCGAGTGCTGAACAAAACAAGTGTCAACATCCCAAGCCCATTTTGCTTGATACTGGTGAAATGAAGGTGCCATATGATTGGGCAGTAAGTAGCTTCTTGCTCTGTCACTTGTTAAATATTTCCGCACGCAGAGGATCTCTGGCAACAAACAGTTATATGTTCTTCTTCCTCAAGTTCCTATTGGTAGAATACTTAAATCTTTTTTTCAGGAAGAGTGCCCAGTTGAAGAAAATGTAATTCGGAATCTCAAATGTGTTTAATTACTTTGGCTCAAAAGAACACATAGTTCTTAATCTATTATTCTTATTTTGAAATTTGAGGGCAAAAGTACATATTTGATTATCATTCTACCACTAGCAGTTGACAAATAAAGCATGTACAACTTGAAATCCATAGATTTTGTTATCAAGCTTTACAATTTTCATCTCACTTTAACCATATGTACGGGCAGATATAGATGAGAGGGAGAAATAATGGTACTCTCTGTATGTCCTGCTAATGATGAGAAGGGTTAAACTCTGTATGGTTTCTAACTGAAGAAAATAAATATTTGGACTTTGATAAAAGAGTGATTGGAACTTCATCCTGCTCAACAATATGCCAATTAATGAATTGCTACCATAGAGAAGCATATGATCCATTTTCTGGCTTACTTGCCATACTTGTTTTGTTTTTTTTTCAATACGTAAAAGTTTAAAATCCTAATTCAAATGCATAAACCTCCATCCACAATACTAGAAACCCTCTACATGATGTCCTGCTTATAATGTTCAATGATTGATTCTTTTGTTTTCCATTTTTGCAGCCTTCAATACTTCCTCTGCAGATTGTAAGAATAGGGCAGCTGGTCATTCTCAGCGTACCTGGAGGTATCAATCAAGACTTGTGATCTCTTTTATTTCTGGTGATTTCTTATGCATTGGCAGATTCTGAGATGTCTTCTTCTCATATCTCATATAAATTCTCCTTTTATGTTCAAAACAGAATTCACTACAATGGCGGGTAGACGCCTACGAGATGCTGTGAAGACGGTGCTCACGAGTGGGGGTACCAAGGAGTTTGGTAGCAATATTCATGTTGTGCTAGCTGGATTGACTAATACATATTCACAATACATAACCACCTTTGAGGAGTACGAGATACAGAGATACGAGGTCAGTTAAGTAGAAATTATAGTGCATCGGTTATAATATAAATGTTCAGAGAAGTCCGGTATATACTCATTGCACATTAGTATGTACCTAAGCATGTAAAACCTTCTTTTCCGTTCAATTTTCAGAGTCAAGAAAAAGAAATAAAGGGACTTGGTACCCCATAGGAAAAGGTTTTAAATACAGTCGTTCTATTACAACCTTGATATGTTCTCCCAAAAGATGTGCATATTTAAGACCAAATATTACAGGAGCTTCAGATTTTTTCGGAAGATGTGGTTGACATTTGATTGTTTGAAAATAGTGCATGCCACTAAAGACTGTCTCTAATGGTATCTTTTGCGATGAGTTTAAGTACAAGGCAGTAGGTAAAGTCTATGATTCTCATCTCGAACAATGAGCTAAATTATATAGTACACTCCTTTAACTTCACCTTAATGTTTCGCAAATTAAAATCTAGTTTCACCTTTTTAGTTGCAATCACTCTCTGCTGCTATCTTATTTTTCCCGTCTTATGAGGAATACGTCAAACCCAAAATTTGTTTTTTTTAATATGCTTTTCTCTTCTGAAATTAGGACTTTTGTCATGTTATGTCAATTAGTTGTCTCTTAGAACTAGCACATTTCGAATGTGCAAAGTTGCTCTATATTGTTCTTGAATAACTTTACGTGTTCTTTCTTAGGGTGCCTCTACTCTGTATGGTCCACATACACTTAGCGCTTACATCCAACAGTTCAAGACGCTAGCGTCTGCTCTTATCACAGGAAAGACCTTGCAAGCAGGTCCTCAACCCCCTGATTTGCTAGAAAAACAGATAAGTTTGTTGACACCGGTTGTAATGGATGCTACACCACTTGGTTCCAAATTTGGTGACTTAATCACCGATGTTCCACAAAGTTCGACTTTCAAGAGGGGTGACCTTGTCTCGGTTGTTTTCTGGTCAGCATGCCCCAGAAATGACCTCATGACTGAAGGTACATTTGCTCTCGTCGAGATTCTTCAAGGAAAGGACACTTGGGTTCCTGCTTATGATGACGATGATTTCTGCCTTCGGTTTATATGGTCAAGACCTGCTAAACTCAGCACTCGGAGTGAGGCAACGATCGAGTGGAGGATACCAGAGTCAGCTGCTTCAGGTGTATATAGAATCAGACATTTTGGTGCTGCAAAGGCTCTTTTGGGTTCAGTTAAGCATTTTGAAGGTTCATCTAGTGCTTTTGTTGTTGCCTGAAAAGAACCTTGATGAGTTCTATACTCATCCCAGATTATGTTGTTTTCTAAACCGTCTCGATAAATGTAGGGTAAGACTACGTGCAATATAGCTTTATGGTTCGGTCCTTCCCCGAACCCATGCATAACAGAGCTTAGTACATTGGGCTGTCGTACGTATATACCTAAATTGATGAAGTGCAAGGTCTTGTTTATATGTGTGTTATTTATAAAAATGTTATTTCTACTATCTCATTATTATTCATACTTATTTTAAAAATATTATAAGCTCATTCTTCATATTGCTGGTGCGTGACATGATAAAATGACGAAAAATGATATCGTCAAACCAAATATCATATTCATCAAAACAATACGATACATTATAAAATAAATTCAAACAAAGTTTGGTTTCGTAATATGTACTTCATTTGAAGTGCTTCATCTTCAACAAAACCAAGGTGAGTTTAGACTTTAGAGGCGGATTTAAAATTTTATATTTACGAGTACTTACGATAATACTTAATTAATCGATATTAATAATTAAATTTATAATAAAGTATTCCAGTACATACAGAGGGTATAATAATATTAAAAGAAAATAATAAATGGGAGAGCTATCGTGGTATACCATGAGTGTGTTTTGCCAGCCATGATCATTTTTGAGACAAATAAAATATATCTTTAATTTCAATTAGTTTATCTTTTCTCTCTTCGGTAATGTTTATTTTTTAGCAATTTTTAGTTTTAACTTTTCAATTGACATATTTAAAAATTATAAGATCAAAAATTATTTTTAATTTAATATTATAAGATTTAAATATTCTTTTATCTTTTAAAATTTTGTGTCAAATTAAAATAACTCAAGCAAATAAAACGAAAAGAATATCTCTATAATTAAAAATAAAAAATATTCAAATTATCTTTACTATATCATTGGATAATGATTGCAAATTTATTTAAGTCTTTTTTATTCTTAAAAGTGGCAGGCACGCACACACGGACAAAGACAATGAGTACGACCTAAAACAAAACAAAAAAAACAATAAAACCGTCTTTTGATGTAATAGTTCATAAATTACACGACAAAGATAAATCATAGTAAATAAATTTTGTATGATTAAATCTAACTAAAAAGATATGAAGAAATTAATGAATTCGAAACTCATTATTTAAATTTTTTTAGTATGATTTCTGCATCGTATAAAGGAAGTTCAAAACTTGAACCTCCTAATTGAGAATTTAAATGCCAGCTCTTTTCAATAAGTTTGCCCGAAATAACATAAAAGGTATTGCGAACTTGAGATCCCAATTTGAAAAATTCACAACACAATCAACTCGATCATTCTTTTTTGAAATAAAACTGCTTCAATATAATAATATGTAAATAACACTAAAAGACAGTTTCTATTAATCGAAATTCATGCATCGGACTCAACTAAAAGAACATGAATGAAGTTTCAAACTTAAACTTGTCATTTGAGAGATTTTAGTGCGCGATGATCTTGACCGAGCAATTATAAAAAAAAATTCAAAATCTAAAACTTTTTATTTGTGATTTCTATTGCCACCTCTTTATGATAAACTTAGACATCTCGATTGGACAACCAACTCGGCTATCCTTATCTTTAATATTTTATCAATCTTAATATTATATTTATAAAATATTTTAAAAATAGTAACAACAAATAAGATTTGCTAAAAACGCGTATTATACGAGTCAGAAAAATTTGGTGGGCTGTGAGAAATAACTGAAAAACTGAACAAAAAAACAAAAAAAAAGTTTTTTTTGTTAGAGAGAGAAAAGAAGAGAGAGAAAGCTTTTTCCTTTTTTTCTCATTTTTTTCCCCTTCACCTCAACCCTCTTTCTCAGGGATGGTCGAAGAGAGGTTCCTCTTCTGAGATCATCCTGAATACAGCAGTCAACAAAAAATATTCAAAAACAATTTTTTTTTTTTTTTGGGATTTTAATTCTATATTTCATAAAAAATCCCACATTTTTCATTGGGTTAAATTTCTTGAAATTTTTTTTCAAGAATTTGATCTCTGTTTGCTTTTTCTGGTAAATCTTTTATCTTTACCCCCCACTTTTCGAATTTTTGTTTGATTTTGCTTGAGAATATGGTCATCTTATGATGTTTTTTTGCTTTTTCCTAAAAAAAATTCTATTTTTATTAATTCTTGTTGTTTGTATGTTTGTATTTTCAGCTAAAAATTGAATCTTGGGAATTTTGAAGACTTGGGGTTTCTGCAATGATGGAGAAAACAGAGGTAATATTGCCTATATTATAGAAATGTTGAGAAAATGAGAGACCCCATGAAGGGCGGAGCCAGGTAGGGTCGAGGGGTTCAAAATTATGTTGTTTATATATAGTTAAATTATTTATATGTATATATATATATATGTAGTACATGTTGAACCCCTTTGCCTTGTAAGTTGTTTATTTCTTTATATTTTTTGAATGTTGTTAGTGAAAATCCTGGCTCTGTAGTTGACCCCATTGTGGCTAATGTACATAGATTTTGTTTGTAATCTTTTTTATTTTTTTGTGTCTAGTGTAGAGTTATGCAGATAAGCAAGTGTGTTTTCGTGTGTCCGAGTGATTTTTGTTGCTCAGAGGAGAGTCATTTCATATCAAAAAGCTGGCGATTTTGTGTGAGAATTTGTTCAGAATCCTGGCTGTTGGCAAGAAATGAGGCGTAGATGGAACATTTATGGAATCAAGTTATTGTTTCTCACCATTTTGATTCTTCTTTTGGAGGTTCATGAATGTTGCACTCTGAATTCTGAAGGTAGTTACTATTCTCTAGTTTCTTTCTTTTTTACTTTTGGAGGACCATAATGTTCGCAATTCGGGCCAGCTTGCATTAATTTGACTGCTCCACTGTATATCATCTACCTCCAACCAACATAGGCATAAGTTACTATGCCCATCAAGGCTGAGGCATATGAGATGTGTTTGGCGAACAAAGTCCTACATTGGTAGCTAAAAAGATTGGAAATCTACAATTCTACATAAGGTGTAGGATCTCTTAACATGGTGTGAGGCCTTTTAAGGAAAACCGTGAGGGCGTGCCCCAAAGCGGACAACATCGCACCATGTTAAGAGTATTTTTGGGTTGACGTAGCCCAACATAATGAAATTACTTACTTCCTCGGTCCCATTTTATGTGGTCATGTTTCAAAATTTAAGAAAGAAAGAGATTTGTAGCTTGTAGTCTAAAACAAGTTATAGACATTGAGTATGGGTGTAATTTGAATATTAAGATTAAATTGTTTCTAAAGTCTAAACATGATGTAATCTTTTTGTGACAAACTAAAAAGGAAACTGTGCTGCAAAAATTGAGACAGCGGGAGCCGAGTTTTTGGTCTTTGCTGGGATATGAACCTTGATCTTTCATGAATTTTTTACTCACTTAGGGATGTGTCTTCTGTTTCTCTGGGCTGTGGGCTATGCTCTAGTTTCTTCAGTCTATTCATGTTATTGGCTTATTCTTTGTTTCGCTGATTACTTGTTGATTTGAGAAACAGGATTGTCGTTGTTTGAATTCAAATTGAATGTATATTCTGATCCAAATGGAGTTCTTGAAAACTGGAATGCTGATCACTGTGACCCGTGCATGTGGTCTGGTGTCGAGTGCCTGGATAGTAAAGTGCACATGTTGTAAGTCTCTTGTTATGGATACTCAAGTTTTCTATTTAAGATTGTTTTGTCAATAAACTTTCTCTATTGGTTAGTGTTTAGTGATTTGATTCTGGAACCAGTCTATTGAACTAATAATGATAAACCAAATGCAATAGGGTGAAATTGTTTGTTTCGACTCTTGTGATTTTTCTTATGCCGTTTAATTAGTTGACTTATCTTTTTTTCTTCATTCTGTTCAGAAATCTCCATGGATGTTCTTTGGAAGGAACACTGGCATCCGAGCTTGGAAATCTTACTCACTTGAGATCACTGTAAGCTTTAGTTATACTAATATGCTTTTTCTTTAGGCTCTTGCTCATTAAGTCTTACATGGTAATTTTTATCTTAACCGTCGTCCATAGAAGGTTGTCATAATCTTTGAATAGTCTTCTATCTTCTTATGTAAATTAGGAAGAACGTAAGGGTTCGTTTGGTGTATGATGGACAAGCATTGAGAGTCTTGGGATAAAAAATTAGTAAGGGTTTATCCCTGGTCTTGTTATTGATCCTGGGATAAGTTATATCAGGATTAGTAATTAGTATCAGTATAAGTTATTCCCATCAGAGGGTGGAATAATAATACATGATTAGTTATCCTAGGATAAATAATTAAATGACAAAAATACCCATGAAGTTCCTCAAAATCTTTTTCTACTAAATAAGGTGGATGGTGTTTTTGTAAATGAACTTCTATGAAATTTATGCATTACATATTATTTTTAATACAACAAACCAAACAATCACTAAGCAATGATACGATCCCAACATAACTAATCCCAACATAACTTGTCTTCAAACTAAACGATCCCTAAGAGTTATGTTGGTCAAGTAAATTGGGAAGTAGACACTAAGGTGGATAAGCTTTGGATATCTACTAATCAACTTTTATCATCTTGTATTCCGCATTTACATTGTTCTCTGCATAAGTTGTGTTTGAATCTTAACAGTATTTCTTCTTGCTGTCTGATTGCTTTCACAGTGTGCTCTCAGGGAATCATTTTTTCGGTGCTATTCCTAAAGAATTCGGAAGACTTGGTATGCTGGAAGTGCTTGACTTGAGGGATAATAATCTGAGTGGAACAATTCCAGCAGAAATAGGAGACCTGCAATCACTAAGAATCTTGTGAGTTAATGATTTGTTGTGTGCATGATAAATGGTTTGTTGTGTGCAGATGGATAGATACATATGCATACACATTCATTATGCAAAGTGATTTCAAAATGCTCATCAATCGTGTTTACTTCGTTTTTCCAGGTTGATTCATAACAATAACTTTGAGGAGAGTGTTCCTTTGGAAATTGGGAAGCTTCATGTAGTCACAGAATTACAATTCGACGAAAATCTCACTTCTGCTTTTGCTTCTGGAACTCTCTGTATAAGAAAATTTCGTCATTGGTAGTATTCTTTTATTTGTTTTAGTAACCTATCTTCATATTTTTAGCTGGTTATTTGCATATCAGATGTTGGATAGTTTATCTTTGTGGCAACACACTATCTAATTGATCTAGTTCATTTCTCAATTCGGTATCGTGCATGTCTTTCTCTGATACTTGGATGCCTGTTTCTGACAGCATCTGGCAAGGCAGCATGAAACCATTCAAGACGATAACTTCCTTGATTGAACCAATAAAATGTACACTTATGCATTACCTCAGTTTCTTCCAACTGTAAGTAATTAAATAGTTTTTCGCATCATGAGTCATTTAATTAAGTTTTATCATTGAGAAACATTTTTCTATTTCTTTAGGCCATCTCTTGGAACGGGCTTTATGGATGACCGAAAAGACTGCTCTGACAACCTTCCAAGTGAGTAAACATGTCATATTTTTTAAAAATAACTCCGAAGAACTGTTTACAAATAATAATTCTTCATTGTCTAGCAGGGTTATCCAGGCCTCACATCGTCCAAACTATACAACACCAAGAGGAGATTGCACGCCGTAAGTTGGCTGAACAATCCAGTAACCTTGCTGCTGCTCCAGCCAATATCAAAGGACCGTTGGGTCCTGTCATTCAAATGCCAAGGAGCAGTGGGTCATTTCGTGCGGTGCCAAATTCCGATGGAAAACATCCTACAAATTTACCATCACCACCTCCACCGCATGAGTCTCTAGACAAACTACATCCTGCGGGACAGTCTGCAAGTGCTGTAAAACAGTCGCCTGCTGCGAAAAATCCAACTAATAGCCAAGGCCCCCCTGCTGGAAAATCGGAAAGTACTTGGAAGTATATAGTTGGGATTTGCATTGGAGTAGTTTTGCTCATTCTTGTTGCTTCTGTGTTCTTAATCTGCCGAATCAGAGCAGCTAGAACAATTGTCCCTTGGAAGACTGGATTGAGTGGACAGCTGCAAAAAGCATTTGTTACAGGTACTTTCATCATATTGTGCCGAAAAGTGATTACTGCTAATATTCTGCTCCCCACCCTGATACTAGTTGCATTGCTAACAATATTCTTAGCATAGCGTTACCTTATCAAAAGATATATTCTTAGCTTGGTGTTGTTATAACAATTTAACTGGAGTAAAGGGAGGGATATTCTTCTTATGAGGAATTAGAGGACTAATGTTCTCAGCGTAGCATTGTTATAATACCCTTTTTCACTATATGTTTGCTAGGACGAGAAGGTACAAATGGGACTATTTCCTTCTTTCTCGTGAGAAGTGAAATAGCTGAGATGTAAATACTAACGCTTGAAGGCTGGAATCCTCCCCTTATACTTCTTCTGAAATGTCGCTGATCTTTCCTCATACATTTTACTTTCTCGAACTTATATTCCTTCCACAAATTTGCTTTTCAACGACAACCATAGGAACATGCAATCTTTTATTTCTTAATCTGTGATATTTTTTTGTCAGTCGTAATTCATTTGCCTGTGAAAATATTGTTGTAGGAGTTCCAAAACTGAACAGATCCGAGCTCGAAACAGCATGCGAGGATTTTAGCAACATTATTACCAGCGGCAATTCATATATAGTATACAAGGGCACACTGTCTAGTGGAGTGGAGATTGCCGTTATCTCAACTACTATAAGTTCTCTGCAAGATTGGTCCGTGCACTCGGAAACAGCCTTCCGGAAGAAGGTTAATCATTTCTTTGCTTACACAAATTAACCACCTCCGAAATCCTTTTCCATCTTACACTTTAACTTTTTGATTATAAAACTCATGTATGTTTCTTCTTTTTCACCTTGAATAGATCGATACATTTTCACGAGTGAACCACAAGAATTTTGTTAATCTTATTGGATATTGCGAGGAGGATGCACCTTTCACTCGGATGATGGTCTTTGAGTATGCTCCTAATGGAACTCTTTTCGAGCATCTTCATGGTAATTAAAACTTTCTAGCAATGCTATGTATGTTTCATTTCAATCATTCATGATGGTGTTTTATGATTTATTACTGAATAACACGAACTACAACTTTTTCAATGATCTAGTTGAAGAAGCTGATCATCTGGACTGGCCTGCGAGGATGAGAACCGTTATGGGTACAATGTATTGTCTTCAATACATGCATGAATTAAACCCCCCAGTGCCACATTGCAACTTGAATTCTAAATCCATATATTTGACCGACGATTATGCTGCTAAGGTCTGTTTCACATAGTTATGTATCCCAAAATATGTGAACAAGAAACTTTAACTAACGACTAAGTACTTTTTTTTTGCAACAGATCACAGAGATTGATTTCTGGTCAGAACTAACAGCCAAGTCGAAGTCCTCTAGCGATGATTTAGAGAATTCTGTGCTGCCACCGCTTGCTGATCCCGAGACTAATGTCTATAGCCTTGGGGTTCTTTTAATAGAAATAATTTCTGGCAAATCACCTTATTCAGAAGAAAAAGAGTCTCTTCTAAACTGGGTAAATATCCTTTATCCTTATTTTCATATGAATTGAACTTAATGTTCTGATCCCTAGGCTGCAATTTTCATGTCTGGTTAGAAAATTTTCAAGGAATTCATCTGAACTCATTGTTGTTGTCTTGAATCTCGATCCATAAGTACTATCCAACAGTTCATGATTTTGTGTGTGTATTAATTAGGCTTATTCTGAATCCATCAACCGTATATATTTTGCTTCCATCTTGAACCATAAGTACATATGCCAAAAACCTATATGTTGCTCGGACTCTTAAAAAATATTGTTATGTGCGTGTTGGATCCACCTAAAGTAGTGCATCTTTTTGGAGGATCTGGCACGTGTGTGTCAATATTTTTAGAGAATCTGAGCAACATAGCCGGAAACTGTATGCTTGTACCCACTGATGGGAAATTGCTTTCGTCTTGAACCATAAGACACATTCCAAAAGCCTATGCTGCTCGGGACTCATCAAAAATGTTATTAGGTGCATGTTAGATCCTCCAAAAGTAGTGCATCTTTGGAGGATCTGACACGGGTGCGTCAAAACTTTTAGAGAGTCCGAGCAACATAGCAGGAAAGCTTATGCTTGTGTGCGTGTATTAGTTAGGCTCATTCTGTACCCACTGACAGAAAATTGCTTTCTTTTCAAACCATAAGGAAATATGCCAAAAAACCTATGTTGCATGAACTTCATCAAAAATGCTACCAAGTCTGTGGCGGATCCTTCAAAAGTAGTGCATTTTTGGAGGATTTGGCATGGGTGCATCTATATATTAGAGAAACTGTTGAATAGCTGAAAACTTTATGCTTGTGTGCGTGTATTAATTAGGAGAAACTGCTTTCATCTTGAACCATAAGTACATATACCAGAAACCTATGTTGGTCAGACTCTTCAAATGTACCACGTGGTGCGTGTTGCATCCTCCAAAAATAGTGCATTTTTTAAGGATCAACGTGAGCGCGCCAACATTTTTGGATAGTCAGAGCAACATAGCCAACAACCTTATGCTTATGTGCTTGTACAAATTAGGCTCGTTCTGAACTCACTGACAATGAGTCCTGAATTCGCCTCTGGATAGAACTGATTCGTCAAACTTCCTCATACAATTCATAAACATAATAACCATGGTTATTTTCAGGCGGCACAATATTTACATCACGACAAGCAGAATATCGCCTCTTTGGTGGATCCATCATTGAAGTCTTTCAAGAATAATGAGCTTATGGTTATTTGTGAAGTAATTGAACAATGCCTTCAAGAAGATCCAAGGAAGAGACCAACTATCAAAGAATCCATTGATAAATTAAGGGAAGCAATTGATGTATCGCCAAATGCTGCAGTTCCAAGGCTTTCTCCTCTGTGGTGGGCTGAACTCGAGTTGTTATCCAGCGAGGCAGCGTGATCCAGCTTATACTTTGTCCGTCTACTTTGTAAGTTTGAGTACGTACGTGTTGTTTTACTACGTATGAATACGAGAATACATCATTTCTCTTAAACCCCCTTGGGGTAGTTGTATCTAACTATCCTCTACATCTATTTATGATCTATATTGGTTTATTCTTTTATCATTTGTGTTGACAAGCATTGTGACTATCAAATATAGCTAACCTCAGCTTGTTTGGTATTCAGGCGTAATTGGCGTTGTACATTGGTTTATTCTTTTATTATTTGAGTGACATGATGAACAATGAGGATTCATATACTCAATCCGTTTTGTTCGGGATTGGGGCATAGTTGTTGTTGTATATTATTGGTTTATTCTTTTATTATTATTTTGTCTTAGCCAAGAATGGCATTTCTTCATTTTCATTTGTGGGATATATTGTGGTCTATGCCCTTTTATGATCAAGAATGTGTGTTTTTTCTCTCATCTTTGCGTATTTCTTCTCCATTTTTTTGTACTCTTATATATCCAGATATATTTCAGTTATATTCATTGATTGACAGTGGTATAGCTAGAAATTTCAAGAAAAGTGTTCAAGAAGTATCTAAGAAAAAAAAAGAAGGTTGATGAATGGGTGCACTGAAAAATTCAAAATCGAACTACGTAATATTAATATTTTTTTCATGAATAAATGTTTCAGAATTTTTAAAAATCAAATTGCATGACATGTAGCTTTAATATTTGTGTGGGTGGGTGGGGGGATCAACTTAAAATGAAATCATTTTTAAGTTTCAAACTTATACTAATCTTTAGCGACAACAAATAATGTCGAGACATGAAAAATGAAAGCATAAACATTAATTTAGCTTTCTTAAGTTTTTAAGCAATAGATTTATAAAGAATTTTACTAACTATTATATTAGACTATTAAAAGAATAATAAAATATGAGTTCTGTAAAAAAATGACTATGAAAGATGAGTCGTTGCAGAGATTCAAACCACAGTAGCTTACTGTGGCAAGGGTGTCCATTTGCCATTTTAAAAAGGATTTTATTTAGGTGTACGGTATAATTTTTCCATCACCCTCAAGATACTGTAGCTTGGCCCATGTACGTTGATACTTTAAAAACTTTTTTTTTTCTCACTTTTACACTATGAGAAAATCTTAACCAATTATAGTAAGTTATTTGTTATTTTCATCGTCAACTATTAGTCGTCATACTTTTCATTTTTAGTATTTTAATGATAAATTTTATTGGAACTATACGGTACTCATAAAATAAAAGGATAAAAGCGAAAAATCAAAAACACATATATACATGTTGTTGTTCATATATATATCAAGGTCTGAGAAATTTTACCTGTTGAGTTAAACTAAAAGTTTTATCAATTTGATCGACCAGATGTGTGTATATATATATATATTATGCTTTTAACAATTTTGATAGAAGAGGGTATTTTTTTTTTGTTTTTTGTTTTTTTTAAGAAGAGGGTGTTAAACTCATATTTTTGACTTTTTGTGTTTTTTTCTCTTTTCATAGAAGTTGGCAATTTGTATTTTAAAACCTTTTATCATAAAAAGAAACAAAATCCTAGTACGTCAAACGTTTACGATATTTATTTAAAATTTGATTAAATCTATTTATTTACGTGATGATTATATACTATTTTCCATTGTTTTGGACTCTTTCAATTTATTCTTATATGTTAAAAAAATTAATTAAAAATGATGCAAAAATAAAAAGAAAAGTTAAGGATACATCATTATTTATGTTTTCACTCTTCAGAAAAAAAAAACATTTCCACTTTAGTAGGGAGATGGACGTCATTGCCAACTTTTTGTATTATTTATGATTATTAGTTATTACTATATGTAAAGATTTATTAGTAATTTTAAATATTCCTAAATTGACATTTAAGAATTTATATTAAGTTGAATAAATAAATATAATCACATACATAGATTTTATATAATATAATACACATAAAAAGTAATATGTAGGACATATACTATCGCATAAAACAAATATGTCTATTGATTTAATAGTATATTAATTTAAACGTCTACTTGATCACGTTCAAAAGTTAAAGTGTATAAATATTAATTAACACATTATATTTTAACTTTCAAAAACAGTTCCTAAAATATCTGTATATTCTGAATATATTTGTCAGAAAATAAATTAAAGTATTACTAGGGTTGGGGATAATAAAACAAACAAGAACCTAAGAAAAGAAGAAAGACAAAATAAAAGATGATGAATCACATGCATTATTTATAGTTCCAATAATTTATAATACGCCTTATAGTATTTTATTTCATTTCATTTATATTAGACAAAAAATATTTTGAAGGCCAAATACATCGAGATTATCTCGAAAGCTTGTTACGGCAAGAATTATTTTTAATTTTTTTCAATTAATAAAAAAAATATTTTAGTGAAATTAAAAAAAATAAATTGATATTTACTGTTGATATATTTTTTTATTTTTAATATTCTTTATTTTTATTTTTATCTTCGTAATTTTCATTCTCATGACTTCTATCTTTGCCTCTCACAGTACTTAACTAATTAAATTGTTATACTAATAGTTTTAAGAAAATATATTTTTAATTTATGTATCAATGAAAAAAGAAAATACTTATTTTTCTTTTGAAAAATAATTTGAATAGAAAATTTAGCAATAGGTCTATGAATTTAAATCCATCAAAAAGTAAAAGGTGGTGTATAACATTGAAAATTAGTTTAATTGTGATTTTTTCATTAAATTCATAACTTAGTTTTAATAACTAACTTTATGCGAATTTATTCAAATTTATGAGCCATAAAAAATATATTTGTATTTAGATAGTGTCACGACCCAAAAATGGACGTGATGGCACTCGTCTTATCCTACCAAGACAAGTCAGCCTAAAACTCAAACATTACAATAAAGTGCGGAAATAAAATATAAGTAACTTAATAAAACCCCCAAAACCTGGTAGTCACGTGTACAAGCCTCTAAAATATTACAATTGATTCAAAAGAAAACTCAAGTCTCAAATGAACTTGTTTCTAGAATAGAACAAGATCATAATTAAGGAGAAGAAAGTCTGCTGAGATGGAAACAGCTACCTCACAAATCTCCAAGAAGCCTCGGAAAAGAAGAGAATGACAAGTACAACAAAAATCCAGGCTCATAACCTACAAAAAAATGTAGAAGCAAGGGGTGAGTACCAAACCACACGGTACTCAGCAAGTAAACGTCTAAACACAAGCTAAGGGGATGAAATACGGGTACTCCTACCACCCCCAA
>NC_028639.1:697994-803148 GCF_001406875.1 Solanum pennellii | reverse complement strand
AAATTATTAGCTATCAATATGTCAAAATATTTTCCACTCAAACTTATCCTCTTAAGACCAAATTCCAGTGAAGTGCATAATTAAAATATTCAATTAATTTCCTCCCATCAGAACTAACGCCATACACATGATTATTAACTGTTATAATTCTTTCACTTGCAATATAAATATATATATAGAATTATTATAAAATTTTAGTTAGATTTCTTACCTGAAGGAAGAGGATTCACTTCTCATCCTCTTTCTACTTCGTGACATGGTGCCGCACCAACTGTACGATTTTTTCTCAAAGTTTAGGTTTAGTTTATTTTACATGGGTCACTAGATGAATTATGGACTTGACCCATTAATTAATAACTAAATAAATAAATTATTTAATCAATACCTATTAATTAAATAATCATATTTATCAAAAAGTTTAAAATTCTTAAAATCAACTTTTATCTATTGATCATTAATGACTCGAGACAACTATCGGGAGGGGTAAAATGGTCATTTCATAAAAATTACAAAAAAATAACCTTTTGGGTCATTACAGATAGTCTGTTTATATCATATCTTTGAAATGCGTTTATTTATCCCGATTTTACGTGAACACGAAATAGGCTACAGATGAGTACAAAACTACGTCACATTGCATTCCCTAAATCACGAAATGTCCAAAAAAAAAAAAAAATACCTACTATTAAATGTACAAGATTTTTTATGTATCTCAATTTTTTATTTATTCAATTCACACCATATATTAACCAAAAAATACATTTATTCATGATATGGCTAGTGAGTTTCTTAAAGAAACAAAAAAATAAAAATAAATGGCAAATTCAAGCTCCGATAGAAAAAATGAAGAAAATTTATACAATACATGGATGAACAATCAACAAGAAGAACTAAAAGAGCTTCAAAATGCCGTCGTTCGTGCTCGAAAAAACGAGCTAAACGACGACGAATTGAATGAGTTACTAAGAAAAATGGTGAACAACTTCCAAGGGTACGCGAACGGCCGTAGTCGACTCGCGAGAGTCGACGTATCGCCGTTCTTTGCCCCTACTTGGTGCACCCCTTTGGAAAATTCGGTCTTGTGGATAGGAGGGTGTAGGCCATCTACGTTTATACGGTTGATTTATGCGTTATGCGGAATCGAAATTCAGTCTCATATCGCGAGATATTTACAGGTAAATGTTAAATGAGCAGGTTGAATTAAATTTGAATGTTTTAATAAATTATTCTAATCCGTCAAAAGTTTTTAAGCTAAAATGAATTTAGAATAAATTAATGATCTAAATAATAGATCATAGTTCAATCCACCAACTTATACATATATTTAATTTTGTTGATTGTTATTTTATAATTTTTTTAATTATTTAATATTTTTTATTATGATTTTATATAAGGTGTCAAATAGGGAATGTCAAAAATCATTGTTTTCTATCAAATACAGTCGAACTCGTCATACTAGGGTTATTTATTGTGGTTTATATGAGTTGGTCGCAATTGACCTTTTGCGGTTTACATCTCCTACTATTTGTAGTTTATTACACATGAATATATTTATTTGGTGTGTGGACTTAAAGGATAGCGATGACAGGTTTTGCATTACAAAAAGAAGTCTTGTTTTTAATACTTTAAGGGAAAATGTACAAGTACATCCTATACTATGATTGAAATCCCAGAAAAATACCTTAACTAAACTAACGTCATATTACCTCCCTGAATTTATTATTTTTTATAATTTTATGTATTTTTTTTACTTACGTGGAATTCAAATATCTCTCATGCGTCTCAATTATATGGAGTCATGGAGTGTCTCACGTAAGACGAATGGTGTACATAATTACAAAAAAATTAAGTTCGAAAGATAATATGAACTTAGTTTAGTTAAGATGTGTCTCTGAAATTTTGATTATAATCTAGGTGGTACTCGTGTGTTTTTCCATACTTCAATTAAGATTGTGAATGTGGGCTATATAACAACTTTTAGATAAGTTTGAGTTAAAATAGATTGAGTTTATAAATAAGACTACTGTTATCCCGTTCAAATATGATTTTGAGTTAGACAGAAGTTATATTTTTATGAACTAATTTTATCACGTATGTATAGGGTATGAAAATTGGAGAATTTGGTCATCTTTCTGGTAAGCAAATTACCATGATTGATAAGTTACAAAGACAAATTATTTTAGAAGAGAGAAGATTTTCTTCAAGGTTAGCTAGCTTGCAAGAAGATGTTGTTGATCAACCGTTTGCTATGGCTGCTAGAATTTACGATACTGAACGAGGTACGTGACGTATTAATTTATTTATCGATGTTTAATTGAACATGAAATTAAAATTATTTGTTTTTTGTTTCAATTTAATATTACTTGCCCTTTTTATCGTATTAATAAAAATTCTATCTATATATACATATACATTTATAAGAAGAATGTAGAGGGGTGTAGACAATTTTTTAAAATGGCAAGTATTTTGAAAAAATTATATAATCATCATAAGTAAAGTGGACCAGATCAAAGAGTACGCCATTCTTTTTGAAATAAATTAAAAAAATATATAACAAATAACGACAAAACAAATATTATAATCTTATTATTATAAACATATATGATCACATCGTTACCTTTTTCTCCCCTCATTTTGTCTTTGCTTATTGAATAAGCATATTCTACTTTTTATAAAAAAATAAATAATTTTATCTGATATTTTACTTTTTCTTCTTAGTCTTCAAATTGATGATGCATGAGATAATGAAACGACAAAAAATAGTTCAATCTATCTAGAAGTTATATTTATCAAAATAATATAATAGTATATTATGAAACAATATATAATAACTTAATTATGATCTAAACAAGTTATGACTATTTAAAAAATTAGATTATTTTTAAAAAAAAAATATATTTTTATTTATTTAATTATGTTTTCAACAGGTGAGAATGAAATCGAGCCCTTAAATAAACATGGTAAGGACATGTCAAATTTACTAGAAGAAGTTGATGAGTTGAGGATGAAGACACTAAAGGAGATATTGGGCATATTGACACCAATTCAAGGTGTGGAATACTTAGCAGCAACAAAGAGAATAAGGCTATGTTTGCAACAATGGGGAAAAAAGAGGGAACAAGAACATAATAGTGATAATAATTAATTAGATAGAGATCAATATGCTATGGATTATTAGTGTTGTTATAATATATAATAGAGATAGTCACCAAAAATCACATATGATATTTTCGAGTTTCATATTTTGATTACAAGTGATTTTCTTTTACTATATGAATTATCATGATTTAGGTATTAAAATACACCTAACTGAGCAGATGGCGATAGTTCAAGTAGGAAACGAGAATATTTGATAATTATTTGAAACAATTTCAAGATAATTACAATATATTTAACATATAGTTTATGTAGTTAAAAAATCAACTAATTGTTTGAATGTGAAATTCAAAGAAGAGAAGATAATTTAAATGTGTATTTGACTTTAATATGTTATCATGCATGCCTGAATTTGTTGTATATATTCCAAATCGTTGGTTTATTTGTTCTCTTCTAATTATTATTCCATCCGCTTTATTTTATTTATATGTTTTAGTTTGAATTTGATCTGATACAAAATTTTAAAAAAATAAAAAGGGCTTTTGAATTAAATATGCAATTTGAATTGAAAAAGATTAAAGAGAGAGGTGGAGTTATTTGTTTTTGTTAGGCAGGGGCAAAACTAGAATTCTAATTATGTTAGGATTCAACAATATTTTGTTAGTTAACTCAAAACTCTGTGCGTTACAAATCTGCTTATGAGTTTGAGATTCATAAATTTTAAATTCTAAATTCACTTCTATCAAAAAGATTAAATATCAATTTCCTTATTTTTTATAATAAATATAAATGTTTCACAAAGGATGACATGCATTAATCAAGAAATAGTCCCTTAATTAGTGATACATGTTTTTTTATAGCTACCGAAATATCATGAAATAATTTAAGATGACAAGTTTCAAAAGTTTATATTTTTCTTTCAAAAGTAAGTGCTTAATCAAATATCACTATATAAATCAAAACTTTCTAAATGAAAATAGTGTCATATAAAACGGACTGCATGTGATATATAAGTACAAATATATATAGGCTTTTTCTATTTTTATTCATTAGTTATATATTTAGCCATCTTTCTTTAGTTTCCAAAAATAACTAATTTATAAACAACCTAACAAATTCTTTAAATTCCATAATTTTTTTTCTCCATTTCATTGGATTTAATTTCTCCCAACACAAACACACCTCCTCTTACCCAAGCTAATTCCCCCCCTATGATTAGGCAGGGAAAATCACTAAGCGAATACACGATGATTCGCCCATAATTTCAATTTCTTCGCGCGCTTGGATGCATCATCTATCCTCTTGCAGGATGATGAGCATGAAGAGCGCGAAAACGGAGAAAAAAGGGACAATTTTGTTGCATAAATATGAGATTGGTAAATTGTTAGGGCAAGGTACATTTGCCAAAGTTTATTATGCAAGGAACCTAAAAACAGGACAAATTGTAGCTGTTAAGGTAATTGACAAAGAAAAAGTGATGAAAGTTGGCTTAATTGACCAAATCAAACGTGAAATTTCTGTTATGAGATTAATTAGGCATCCAAATGTTGTTGAACTTTATGAAGTAATGGCTAGCAAAACAAAAATTTATTTTGCAATGGAATATGTTAGAGGTGGTGAATTATTCAATAAGGTTGCTAAAGGGAGGCTTAGGGAATCAGCAGCGCGAAAATATTTTCAACAATTAATCGCGTCTGTTGATTTCTGTCATAGTCGAGGGGTATATCATAGGGACTTGAAACCTGAAAATATACTCCTGGATGAAACTGGAAACCTGAAAGTTTCTGATTTTGGGTTGAGTGCTCTTTTCGATACGAAAAGACAAGATGGACTCCTCCACACGACGTGTGGAACTCCAGCATATGTCGCGCCAGAGGTCATAAATAAGAGAGGATATGATGGCGAAAAGGCGGATATTTGGTCATGTGGGGTGATTTTGTTTGTGTTGTTAGCTGGTTATCTTCCATTTCATGACACAAATTTAATGGAAATGTATAAGAAGATTACTAAAGGGATATTTAAATGCCCTGAATATTTTCCATATGAAGTGAAAAAACTACTTTTAAGAATTCTTGATCCAAATCCAATTTCAAGAATTACATTAGCTAAGCTAATGGACAATAATTGGTTCAAGAAAGGATTCAAACAAATTGATAAACCATTAATTTTGGATCAAGATCACGACGATGATTCACCTCGTAGTGTTTTTGATATGGTGGATGATTCGGATGCAGAGTGTTCTTCACGACACAAAGAAGAGAGTTCATCAGCAATAATGAAGCCTACTTGTTTGAATGCTTTCGATATCATTTCACTTTCTCCTGGTTTTGATCTCTCTAGCTTGTTCGAGAAAGATAAGAGTCATAGGTCGGATGCTAGATTCACGACACAAAAGTCTGCATCCACTATCGTGTCAAGGCTAGAAGAAGTAGCTTCAATGGGGAGCTTTAAGGTACGTATGTGAAAGATGTTCATCTGACCACCCTTAAAGCAGTACTTATGTGGCTTTGCGTCTATGAAAAGTTTAGTATTTTAGACCATACTTTATTATGTCTTTCAACAGGTGAAGAAAAAAGACGGGACGGTGAAAATGCAAGGAAGCAAAGAAGGGAGAAAAGGGCAATTAGCAATTGATGCAGAGATATTTGAGATAACTCCAGCTTTCCATGTTGTGCAAGTGACAAAAAAATCAGGTGATACTGCAGAATACAGGAACTTTTGTGATCAAGGATTAAAGCCATCATTAAAAGATATAGTTTGGACATGGCAGGGCAATGAGCAATTACAACAAGTGGAAAATCAAGAAAACAAGACTTGAAGAGGTAAAAGATATGAAAACAAAAACAAGTTGCCTCGGTGAGACCTACCAGCTCACGATTTCGAGTTGTGGATTCAATGTTTACTATATTACTTGCCTATCTGTATTCATATAGTTTATTCCTCTAACAATTTACAAAAACTAAGATCATTCTGCTTCAAGATTTTCAAGAGGATCAATTTCGTTTTTAGTTTTTAAGAGGAAACAGTGACATTTATTGCAACCAACTAGCATTTCTGAAAACAGAATCAAAATGCTAAAACAAAAAAAGCAATATTCTTCCCATAAAACAAACAAGCAATCAATTTGGAAAAAGAGATTCGATAACATGCTCAGCGTGCAAGAAGTTGAATCATGATCTTCTGTAGCATCCCTACAACATCTTTCATGTTTGTCCTTGTTGCCGGAGATTCAGCACAACAATCCAATGCCACTTTCATGATTGATGCCACAACATCTAGCTTCTTCTGTAAGCGATGATCCATTGGTGTTACCAAATTGGCATCTACAACGTTCATTACTGCCTCTGGGAGTGAATAACTCACCCATTGCTTCAAGCTAAGATCTCCCTCAAACTCACTAGGCTTTCTCCTGGTAAATGTTTCCAGCAACATAATCCCGTAACTGTAGACATCACATTTTATTGACACCAGTCCATCCAGTCCATACTCTACAGTCAAACAATTAATTTAAGTATGCAATATACTTTCTTGATTGAAAAAAAAAAGGACCAAAATTAATGCTCAAATTAGCAAAAACAAAGAGACGTACCCGGTGCAATATAACCAAATGTTGCTAAGGTTTTTGTGTATAAATCACTCTCGTCTTCACCAAGCAGTTTTGAAATACCAAAGTCACTTAGGTGAGCAACCATATCCTCATCCAACAAGATGTTACTGGGCTTTATATCACAGTGAATCACGGGCGAGGAGCATCCGTGGTGAAGATATTCCAAAGCACATGCCACATCTATCATAATGCTTAGTCTCTGGCAGATATCTAGGAAGTAGTTGTGCGAATACAAATACTTGTCAAGACTTCCATTAGGCATATAGTCGAGCACTAAAGCCTTAAAATCCAGGTTGGAGCAACTAGTGATGACTTTCACGAGATTCCTGTGGCGAAGGCTGCACAAAACTTCACATTCTGTATCAAAACTCTTGAATGCCGCTTCCAGTTGCAGATTGAACACTTTAACTGCAATGGCAGTTTCACTTCTGAGAACGCCTTTGTAGACAGAGCCAAAACTTCCAGAACCAATCAGATTACTCTCGCTAAGCGAATCAGTTGCATGGAGCAGTTCAACATTTCTAAAGCCACCAATCTGGAGGCATTCGAGAGTGACGGGGGAACGGAACCAGTGAAACTATTATTTCCAAGATTTAAAACTTGAAGTTGGTCTAAAAACCCAAACCAACAAGGAAACTCCCCACTAAAGATGTTAAAACTTAAATCAACAAACTTAAGCCGACGCAGGTGTGCAATTTCTTGAGGCAAATTTCCATGGAAATTGTTGCTTCTCAATGTTGGGAAAACGCGGACAAGCACAAAAGAATATACGGTAAAAGTAATGGAAATAAAATAGGAAAATAACGACACCAAGAATTTTACGTGAAAACCCTTCTGAATAAGGGAAAAAACCACGGACTAAGAGGAGCAATTGATATTACACTGTGTAATCACGAATACAATACTCAAAGTGACTACTACACACTCAAAAGGAACAACACTCTTTTGGTTTTCGTCTTACTAAAATATCGCTCACACTCTATTTTTCTTCACAGACTATTTTCTTGTATAGTCTATGGAATACCTCACTTTGCTCTCAAAATGGTTTTTCTCTCTAACTTGGTGTGTTCTACAAATGAGCAAGAATGCTTTATTTATAGAAGGATAAAACCATGCCTATGTCACTAATGACATATGTAAACATAGCAAAGTCAAAAATGGTTGTAAATCTTACCAATTTGCCAACTACCAAATCTTTTCTTTTCAACTCCAATTACTATTCATTTTTAACAATTGCTTGTACCAATTGAATAGCTAAAGTTGACTAAAAAATGGGATGGATTCAACACTCAAGACAAGAGAAACAAGAAATGTGAGGTTTCCTAAATCACGGGGGATCCTTCCTCTAAGAGCCATGTTGAAAAGATTCAAGGACTTCACTCGCCGGTAACGATAGTCACAGGTTACTCCTATCCAATCACAAACAGAAATATTGAGAGACCAACTCTCATCCAAGAAATGAAAGGGGTCGAAACTAATTTGGGATTTCAGAGATAGAAGAGTCCATTGATCTGTCAAAACAGTCGTGGATGAACAAGGCATAACATATTGAAGCAACAAGAGTAGCAATGTGAATAGAAAAGATGTCAAGGCTCTCTCCATAGGTAAAAATATTACTAGTACGAAAATGGTATTACGAGTAACATATCAGCATTAATGCAACTAAATTAGTGTTTTCAATGAAACAAACAAACAAAAAAAATGTGTCTTTTATTGTTTGTTGTGTTTTTGATATCCAAAGTGTTGAAAACCACTCATTTTAAAATCAATAGATAAAGGCATAAAATTGAATCATATCATCAATATGGTAGATCAATAATAATTGTTTAAATTATTCTCTTTCTCTTGCTGAACGGATATATCTTATCTGTTCACAAAATTTTATAATTATCTTCTTGAATATTTAAGCTATTATGAAGAATTCATAATTTATATATGTTTGAGGAAATGCGAATATCTCTCTCCATGGGACATATAGTGGAAAAGGACCTATCAAATTTCCCAATGTAGTAATATCTCATTGTTATTCTTTAACATATTTTTTACCTATGATTTATTTATGCATCATTTCTTAATTACCTTTTTCTCAAGTGTCTTCTATCTTTTTGTCCTTCATTTTTTTTTAAAAAAAAAGTTCTTAAAAATACTCTTTTTCTAATATCTCGTAACTTTCAATCTTTTTTATATTTGGTTGAATTAAATATTTTGAAAAATATTTTTCAAATCAACTCATTTTTCCTCAAATTTAAGAAAAATGATTTTTTTTCAAAACTTAAAAGAACATTTTCCAAAAACTCTCTTCCAACTTCATATTACAATTTATTTTGTCTCTACCCTCAAATTAGACCCCAAGAAAAAAAATATTAAAGCTTGTTTTTAAAAAATATTTTCAACTTCATTTTTTTTACCTCACCCTCACCCCTACACCAGCCCCCTACCACTCCCTCCTATCAATTGTTTTCATAAAAAATATATTTGATTCTTAAAATTTTGGTTATAATTAAAATTTTATGTCGCTAAATTTTAATAAAAAAAAATAATTAAATAAGTTGAGTGACCTTATGTGCAAAGAAGTCATAGTTGAGTGACTTTTGAATTGAAAATGAAAGTTGAATGACTTTCTGTGCAAAGACCATCAAAGTTAATAACTCCTTTTATCTGAAACACATCAGTTTTTAGGCATAGTACATAAATGTGTTTTTTAACTTAGCATCAGTTGGGCATCTACGCCCTTCAATTTGAATGTGCACAAATACACGCTTAAACTAGTATAACACTGAACAAATAGACATTTGTCCTATGTGACATAATACACATAGAATGTAATGTACTTGTTTAACATTATATAAGTTTAAATAATTTATTTATACACATTAAATGTTGAAGGATATAAATGTTTGTTAAAGTTAAATAAAGTGTAAATTTATGCAACCTTGGATGAGACCCTTCTTCATATCTGGCATGAATGCATTTTTTGTCATGTAAAACATTTACTATATTAATTGCCTATTTGTATTCATATAGTTTATTCCTCTAACAATTTACAAAAACTAAGATCATTCTGCTTCAAGATTTTCAAGAGGGTCAATTTGGTTTTAGTTTTTAAGAGGAAACAGAGTCATTTATTGCAACCAACTAGCATTTCTGAAAACAGAATCAAAGTGCTAAAACAAAACAAAAGAAGTGATCGATTCGAAACAAGAGATTCAGAGAACATGCTCAGCATGCAAGAAGTTGAATCTTGATCTTCTGTAGCATCCCTACAACATCTTTCATGTTTGTCCTTCTTGCCGGAGATTCAACACAACAATCTAATGCCACTTTCATGATTGATGCAACAACATCTAGCTTCTTCTGTAAGCGATGATCCATTGGTGTAACCAAGTTGGCATCCATAACGTCCATTACTGCCTCTGGGAGTGAATAACTCACCCATTGCTTCAAGTTAAGATCTCCCTCAAACTCACTAGGCTTTCTCCTGGTAAATGTTTCCAGCAACATAATCCCGTAACTATAGACATCACATTTTATTGACACCAGTCCATCCAGTCCATACTCTACAGTCAAATAATTAATTTGAAGATGCAATATATACTTTCTTAATTGTAAAAAAAAAAGAATAAGAGGAAAAATCAATGTTCAAATTAGCAAAAACAAAGAGACATACCCGGTGCTATATAGCCAAATGTTGCTAAGGTTTTAGTGTATAAATCGCTCTCATCTTCACCAAGCAGTTTTGAAATACCAAAGTCGCTTAGGTGGGCAACCATATCCTCATCCAGCAAGACGTTACTAGGTTTTATATCACAGTGTATCACGGGTAACGAGCACCCATGATGGAGATATTCCAATGCACATGCGACATCTGTCATAATGCTTAGTCTCTGCCTGATGTCTAGGAAGTAGTTGTGCGAATACAAATACTTTTCAAGACTTCCATTAGGCATATACTCGAGAACTAAAGCCTTAAAATCCAGGTTGGAGCAACTAGTGATGACTTTCACAAGATTCCTGTGGCGAAGGCTGCGCAAAACTTCACATTCTGTATCAAAACTCTTGAATGCCGCTTCCAGTTGCAGATTGAACACTTTAACTGCAATGGCAGTTTCACTTCTGAGAACGCCTTTGTAGACAGAGCCAAAACTTCCAGAACCAATCAGATTACTCTCGCTAAGCGAATCAGTTGCTTGGAGCAGTTCATAGTATGAAATTCTTTCTGTTGTTGCGGTAGACAATGAATCAGCTTGTTGAGGATCACTTTTAACTCTTGTATACCTTATCCATACAAACAGAAAGGTAATAGGAACCAGTACAAGTGCGATTCCCAGCACAAGAAATAGAACAAGCATTTTTTTCCTATTTGATCTATGCTTTGATGATGTGGGGCACGGTGGAACACTAAACCTTGAAGAACCACATAATGCTTCATTGTCGATGAAAAATTGACTCGAGAGGTTCTTGAAAGGACCCCCCGAGGGTATTTCACCGTACAGCTTGTTGACAGAAACATTGAAATACTTGAGGTGTTGTAGTTTCTCCAAAGACATGGGTATAGTTCCCGATATATTATTATGTGAAATGTCTAGGTATCCCAAACTTACCATGTTGCTGAATGAGTCAGGTATAGATCCTTGCAACTTGTTGTGCCTCAAAGAAAGGTACTCCAAATTTTGCAATGCTCCAATTTCCCTAGGAATTCCTTTTGAGAATTGATTCATCGACAGATCTATATGTGTCACAGCTTTTAGATTTCCAATTTCTGGTGGTAAAGAACCAACCATGTTGTTTGAGGACAAGTCAAGCTCAATTAACTCCTTAAGATTCCCTAAGCTTGGTGGTATATTGGAAATCAATTTATTGGAACCAAGATGTATCAATCTAAGGGAAGTAACATTCCCTAAACAATTAGGAAGAGATCCTAAAAGTTGATTTTGTCCCAAGTAAATAGCACCCAAATTCTGCAATTTACAAATGTGATCTCCAATAAATCCTGTAAGTTTGTTGTCACTCAAGTTGAAACGCTGAAGGTTTTTTAAGTTGCCAATTGATGTGGGAATTGATCCAACTAAGTTGTTTCCAGAAAGATCAAGCTCTAACAAGTTTCTTAAGTTCCCAAATTCATTAGGAATTCGCCCTTTAATATTGCAAGAACTGGCGTAAAACATTGTAAGAGAAGTGGAAAGGTTCCCTGCAGATACTGGAAGCATGCCGTTTATAGGGTTTGAAGATAGAAAAAGAATTGTTAACTTTCTACAATTGGTTAAGGAAGTGAGGAAGCTAAATGATGAGTCACTTGTTAAATTGTTTGCTGCCAAGTTTAGGAACTGTAGATTAGCCAAATATCCAAGAGAATTGGGAATCAAGCCAGTGAGTTTATTGTTTGAAAGCTCTAGATTAGTAAGTTTTGAACAATTGGAAATAGAATGAGGTATTAGTCCCAACAAGATTGGTTAAGTTACCCAAATAAAGCTCTTCAATGTTGGGTAATACAGAATCTATGTTTGATGGTAGAGTTCCTGATAGATTATTGTTTGTAAGAGCAATTATCCTCAATCGTGAAGTACTGTTGAACATCTCTATTTGAAGTGAACCACTGAAACTATTTAACCCCAGACTAAGTACCTCCAACTCAATCATATTGCTTATCTCTTTGGATATGACCACGAAGTTTGTTTGTGGATAGATAAAGCCCATTGAGTATTGAGAGACTATTACATAAACCATTGGGAAGATTTCCTGATAAGCTATTGTCTGTAAATGCAATTACTTCGATTTTAGAAATATTGAAAATTGTGAATGGTATAGAACCCGTAAGTTTATTATGTTGTATGGACAACAGTTTCATCTTGTGTAGATTGCCAATCCCTTCTGGAATGTTCCCTTGAAGTAAATTACGAGATAAATCTAAAGCTCCCAACCTTGAGGCATTCGAGAGTGACGATGGAATAGAACCTATGAGATTATTTCCATACAAGCTTAAAACTCTCAGGTTTATAAGACTACCAATCACTTCTGGGATTTCACCCTCAATGGAATTGAAATTCAGATTCAAAGTCTCAAGTGTGGAAATATTAGAAAATGAAGAAGGGATGGAACCAATGAAACTATTGTTTCCAAGATTTAGAACTTTAAGTTGGTGTAAAAACCCAAACCAAGAAGGAATTTCCCCTCTAAAGTTGTTGAAACTTAAATCAAGAAACTTAAGCCGATGCAAATATGCCATTTCTTGAGGCAAATATCCCTGGAAATTGTTGCTTCCCAAGTCAAGTGAACCAAGAAATGTGAGGTTTCCAAAATTACGCGGAATCCTGCCCGTAAGAGCCATGTTGGAAAGATTCAAGGACTTCACTCGCTGGTGACGAGAACCACAAGTGACTCCTACCCAACGACAAACAGAAATAGCGGGAGTCCAGCTTTCATTCAAGAAGTGAAAGGGATCTGAAATGATTTGAGATTTTAAAGAAAGAGTAGCTAATTGATCAGTAGTAATGTTGGTTTGGGTCATAACATAGTGAAGCAACAAGAGTATTGTCAAGAGAAAAAGAGTGAAGGCTCTCTCCATTAGTGCAAATAATAGTACTAGTAACCTGTGGCTTTGAGACTTTAAATAGCAATAACATCTCTTTTTAGGAGATATTTCTATTCAATACCAATACCACTCCTTTCATAATTCACTAGAATTCTTTAGTCAAAATTAGTGCTGCATTTATCAATTTACTATTCCTACAATATGTATGAAAGGTTGACCAAAAAGTTGAAGTGGCAGACCAAGAAAAAAAATATTACTAGTGTTTGACTTGGAAAAGAGTCACCACTAACTTCTATAATCACATTATGTATGGATGCTCAAGATATAGTGTACAATTTCTTCAAGATATACTCTAATTAGTTGCTTCAAGTTAGTGAAAGAATCCAAACCAAGAAGGAACCTCAACTATGAAGTTGTTCAAACTTAAATCAAGAAACTTGAGCCGACGCAAGAGTGAGTTAAAGTCTCATATTGGTTAGGAAATAGAATGACGATCTATATAATAGACTTGGGTAATCCTTAGAATTGTGTGATGAAAAGTAGTGCCATATTACTAACTTATGCTACTATAGAGTACTGATGATACATTTTATTTTATTTTTCTCAGGTATTAGACACCCTCAAGAATTATGAACAAATCTCTGGTCAACTAGTGAACATGTATAAGTATTGCTATTTGGTGGCTCCAAACACATATGCTGATACAAATTGAGGAATTCAATCAATCCATTGACGTAACCAGTAAAGTTGGATATGGTGACATGTGACCAGAACGTATGGAAATAGCCTTTTGTAGAAATGTAGGATAAGGAGCAAGGACCCTTGCAATTCGGTCCTTTCCTGAATCCCACACATAGCGAGAGCTTAGTGCACCGAATTGCTTCAACAACAGCAACTTTCCTTTTATATATCTTGGATATCCAAACTAGTTGTGAAGAAAAAAGATGGCATACTTTGGTGGCCAAGATCACTGGAAAGTGACAAGTATTGTTACATGTAACTTTTCCGGCTCGCGTAATTTGTTACGTCAATTTCAAAAGGATAAGTTATGTTGAAATTGATAAAGTTTGATGGGAATTCATAATTGCTAAAGGACTAGTTAAAGTTGTGGTTCATGCGGGTAGAGGCAACGATTGTCATACACCCGCCTTACTAACTTCGCTTTGAAGAATTCATGATTTTTATATATTTGAGGTCGATGAAAAAAAAAGCGTGAAACAAAGATTGATTTCACGTAATGGAAAAATAGGACTTAAATAATATCTCTCTCCACTAGAACATGTAGTGGAAATGGTGGACTTAATAGATAAATTAGTTATGTAGATTTTAGTAATGTTCTTATTCGGTAGGGGAATATATGTATAATTTTATGCAGAAATTAGTTAGTCATATATTAATTATTATCCATCTTTTATTCATAACTTATGCATATAATAGTTATATAAAATTAAATACCGTATTAATTTTATACATGAATAATTTACCTATTAAATAATTATCCACCAAATATGATATATTACTTATACATGATGTATTACCTGCATAGCTCATTATCAAACCAGTTACCAAACGACTCCTTAATTAATTCAAGATAAATGTGTTTAACCAAATATTGTAAGGATTAAAATAGAAATTTATCAATAATATAGGGACTAAGAAAGCAATTATTCCTTTTTTGAAAAAAAAATGATTACTAAAAATAGACAAATTGGTAGTTGCCTAAAACTCTAGGGGTCTAAATGAATATCTAAAAAGACAGAAAGAAAGAAAGAGAAGACAGAGAGGAAGAAGAAAAAAAACCACTAGAGGAAAGAGCTGTATTCACATGGGATGCTGTTTTAGCTAATGGGTCCTTTCGCTCTCTCTCTCTCTCCTCTTTCTCTCTCTTAATTCAGCCGACAATTATGAGCTTTGAATCATAAAGTTAAAGAGTGGTCTTCTTCTTCTTCTTTCTACTTTCCCTTTTCTTGTTTTTTTTTTTTCAATTTTTTTTTCTTTGATTAGGAGCTGGAAAATTATGGCTGATGATAAGGTAAGCATTTTGCTCTCTGGGTATTTTTTTGTTATGTAGAAAAGTTCATAACTTTACTTGTTAAGTTGTTTTCATTTTTGGGAATATTTGTGTTGTTGCCCCTTTTAGATCAAATTTCAGTACTAATCTGAGTTTAAGTATCATTTTGCTTTGTTGGTATTTTTGTTATGTGCGAAAGATTATAACTTTACTTGTTATATGTTGTTTTTCTTATGCTTCTAGTTTCATTTTTATGGAAGTTATTAGTGGGAATATTTGGGTTGTTGTTTCTTGGATTCAAAGTATAATTGCCCCTTTAGATCAAATTTCACTACTAATTTGAATTTAAATATCATTTTGCTTTCTTGGTATTTTTTTATGTATAAAAATTTAATAACTTTACTTGTTAAGATGTATTCCTTCTGCTAGTTCCATTTTTGGAAATTCTTAGTGAGAATATGTAGGTTGTTGTTTCTTGGATTCAATGTATGTTGCTCCTTTAGATCAAATTTCACCACTAGTCTTAGTTTTATTACTATTTTGCTTTGTTATTGTTTTATTGTAGAAAAAGTTCATAACTTTACTTGTTAAGTTGTTTTCTTTCTGCTAGTTTCATTTTTGGAAAACTTTAGTGGGAATATTGATTGTTGTTTCATTACTAATCTGAGTTAAAATACCTGCAGCACTGTACAAATCTGCTTCGCTTTTTTTGGCTGTTTTTTTTGTGATTCTTGATTGCAAATCTAAGTCTAGTCTTTAGCTTCTAGTTGTGAAAATATCTGAGCATTTCAGAGGAGGTAATATTTTTGTATTGTATTTCAGAGTTTCTTCGTATTGATTTAAAAATAAGAAAATGAGCTTGTCACCCCTTTCTCCGAGTCTCAAACTAGCAATTTTGTGCTCTCAAAATTAGTTTCAGTTTCAAAGATTGATTTTTTTGTCATTCAAGATTTTCCATTTGCTAATCTGGTAGTCTTTTAGAAATTTAGCTGATGGTAGTTGACCTGATCTTTGTTAAGCCTTTTGGGGATACCTGCTACCTTCAAGAATATGTACCTATTAATTACATGACCTGATCCACAATTTCTCCGAGCTTTTGTAAATATTCTTGTTCATATACTTTAATGTTGTTTATCAAAGTATATCTAGTTGCACAAATGTTTCTAATAATAGAAGCTTTCATATTTCTTCATATGTTATGCTTCAAATCGGGATTGTTAAGTTTGTGTGGCTTATGCATCTCCAATGATACTTTCGGTCAGTAGTAGTGTTACATGTTTTTAGTATGATAATGTTGTATCAGGTTTTAGAAATTGCTTTTCTGAGATCTGTGTTTGATGTGGATTGTAGGAGATGTCTGCTCCTGTTATGGATGTGAATGGGGGAGTCACGGGTCATATAATTTCCACTACCATTGGAGGTAAAAATGGTGAGCCAAAGCAGGTAAGAATGTGGTCAATGTGGAATCATGAAAGTTTGTTATTGAGTTTGGCTCCTATTGATTGCTGAATTATGTGAGTAATTTATTTCATATTGAAAATTGAAATTGTGTTTGGCTTTTCAAATAATTTGGTGCAGACAGTCAGCTACATGGCTGAACGTATTGTGGGGACTGGATCATTTGGAGTTGTTTTTCAGGCAAGTGAGCACAAAATATTTGTTTAACTAATTGCTGTATTATTTATTAACTTTTGGTCAATTGATACTTGTATTGTGCAGGCAAAATGCCTGGAAAATGGGGAGACAGTTGCGATAAAGAAGGTTTTACAAGATCGTAGATACAAGAATCGTGAACTACAGTTGATGCGCACTATGGATAACCCAAATGTTGTTTCTTTGAAGCATTGCTTCTATTCGACTACTAGTAAAAATGAGCTTTTTCTCAATTTGGTCATGGAATATGTCCCGGAAACCATGTATCGCATGTTGAAGCATTACAGCAATATGAACCAAAGAATGCCACTCATCTATGTTAAGCTTTACACGTATCAAGTAAGTAACTTTCTTGAGCAACACTTTTCTTCCTAATCTTGATCTGTATTAAACAGAGACTTGTTCAGGTATTTAGGGGGCTGGCATACATGCACACTGTTGCTGACGTTTGCCACAGAGACTTAAAACCTCAGAATATTTTGGTAATGCATCTTCCATGTTGCTAACAGCTTGTACATTGTGGCCTTTCATATTTTGATATCATTATTTTGGCTTCCACAGGTAGACCCTGTTACCCATCAAGTGAAAATTTGTGATTTTGGAAGTGCAAAAGTGCTGGTAAGTAATCATAAAAGCGCAGTTGTGTGTTTGTTCACATGTACCTTCCTACAAAGCCTTTGCCCTTTTTCCTTATTTATCCTTGCCTCTTAAATAGGACTGCTGACATTTGTTTATGTGTAGTATCTGTAACTCTATCCTAGTCAGTATTATTTCTAGAGTTACTGGTAAAAACACCTAGAGCTAATGGTAAAAATACATTTGAACTGTTACTTTTTTGCAAGTTCCATGCACCAACTATCAGTTGTTACCTTTTCCTAACTAAACTATCACCATCTACTCAACGAGGTGTGCTAAGCTTAGGAAAAGGGAAAAACTGATAGTTGAGGTGTGAAGCTTGCAAAAAATTGATAGTTCAGGTGTATTTTTGGACCATTATCTCTTATTTGTAACATATGTCAACGTATAGTTTTGAACCTTGATACTGTCCCTTGCATGAAGATTCATGTTCCACAAATTTGTCAGGTAAGAAAGTGATTGTTGTTGAAATCTTTTACTTTCCAAATGTCATTGAACATTATATACCATATGGAGTTCACAAACTTCTTGTCAGAACTATCGTCTAAAATGCTAGCTCTCTTGGGTAGAGATCATGTTTACCAAAATATTGTCTTTGAGAACTAATTCTCTACATCCACGTCTTGGTTGATTTATTGCTGTTTCCTGCCATTGCATCTTCCGTTTACTCGGTTTAAAAATGAGTTGATTGAAGTTTACTGTTGAATCATGCTGCTACTCAATTTTGTTCTAAACATATGGGCATGGAGAAACTGTTTCTTCTAAGAGAACTCCTCTAAGCTCTATGGTTTCTTATTTGTATAAAAGTTGGTACATTTTCATATTAAGGTTTTGGTACTTGTGACGTACTGAGTATAACATTCATCAGGTTAAAGGTGAAGCAAACATCTCATACATCTGCTCACGGTTTTATCGGGCTCCTGAACTTATATTCGGTGCAACAGAGTATACGACCTCTATTGATATCTGGTCAGCTGGTTGTGTCCTTGCAGAGCTTCTCCTAGGCCAGGTTTGTAAAAATCTAGGTTTTTTTCCTTGCTTAAGTAGTATGTGAGATTTTTCGTGCTCCATAATCCCGCATGAGCAAATTTTTCTGACTAGTTTTGCAATATTTTTTGTAGCCATTATTTCCAGGAGAAAATGCTGTCGATCAGCTTGTTGAGATAATCAAGGTACAACTTGAATTTTTAAATCTGATGCAAATGTTTCTGTACAATTGTTGTTCATTTGCTTCATCTTCCAGGTACTTGGAACACCAACGAGAGAGGAAATTCGTTGTATGAATCCAAATTACACTGATTTTCGGTTTCCACAAATCAAAGCACACCCTTGGCATAAGGTATACATACTTGATTTCAGCTTTACCTAGTGTAAGAAAGAGTTTGTAGTCGTCTGTAGCTTATCCTGTTTTCCATTTGGTAAAAGTGTTAAATAAGTACTCCTTCCGTTCAATTTGCTTGTTCGGTTTTGATTTGGCACGAAGTTTAAGAAAGTAAAGAAGTCTTGAATCTTGTGGTCTTAAACTAAAGAGTTGTAGAATGTACCAAAAATTCCTTTAATCTTGTGGTCTAAAATATGTCATGTGAAAAGTTGAAATTGAAGAAGTGCGAAAAAGGAATGAGGCATTTTTTTAAACGGACTAAAAAGAAAAGTAAAACAAACAAATTGAAACGGATGGAGTAATATTTTTCTACGATCATCTGCTCCATAAATTTTAGGGAGCTATTAATTTCTAGTATTTTCATTTGCGAGAATTTGCACTCCAAAAATTCATTCAATTTAGTACATCTGAATTCGCAATCGACAAATTGAGAGGCTGAAAAGTTTTAATTAATACCTATGGAGAGTAGGCTTAATTCTGTTTTCGAGTTTGTTTAAATCCATGATTGTACAGTTTATATTAGCTATAGTGGCAAGATTGACTAGGCATGGAATTCATTCTTCCTAAGAAGCAATCCGTTGAGAACAGAAATCATAAAATAAGTAATTCCTTGACAAGGGAACTTATTATAGTTAAATGAGTTCAATTTTTTTGTGGATTCTTACCTTCAATAACAACCCTGTAAATTCAATTCCTAGCACGTAATTTCTCTTCGGCTGACTCGCTATATTTCCCTTGTCGTGGTCTTTAGGTATTCCACAAACGAATGCCGCCTGAAGCTATTGACCTTGCTTCACGTCTATTGCAGTATTCACCTAGTCTTCGTTGCAATGCTGTAAGTTTGATCTAGTTGTCTTTAATCTAACGTGACTTTTTTTCATTATGCAAGTTATCTTGATTGTGTCTAGCATGCTTTGCCTACTTCTCATTTGGGGTTTTTAGTTATGCAGGTCTTTTATATTTTCAGCAAACGATACCATGTTTCTAAACCACTCTTTATTGGATGCCACAAACCAAAAATAACTAGTTAGTGTTCTATTTTTCTTTCTGCAGCTTGAAGCATGTGCGCATCCTTTCTTCGACGAGCTTCGAGAACCCAATGCACGCCTTCCCCATGGCCGGCAATTGCCGCCTCTTTTCAATTTTAAGCAGGAGGTATGTATTTCACTCATGGTCATTCTAGATTTGTGAAACATATTAGAGTGATCCATTCAATGGACCCCTGCGGGGGTAGAGAGGTGGTTTCTGGTAAACCCCCTCGGCTCAAAAGAGAAGATAGTGAAGCGCTATTGTATAGACTCCTTTGCTAATCAAGCGTACCCTTGTTCAATCGCAAACGTTGCTAAAATATTATTAAAGCAGCTGTTATGCTGATCCAACTATATTTTACCGTTTCAGTTGGCTGGTGCTTCTCCAGACCTCATTAACAGGTTGATACCAGATCATATAAAAAGGCAAATGGGACTGCATCTTTTCACGACCCGTGATGACATGACGTAAAAAGTACATGTTTAGCTAAGTATTCGGGTTGATGATGATCTGTATATCTAGAAATCCGAGTTTACCTTCTCCCCGACAGGTTCCACCATGACAAGCTGCATCTCCTTGTCGACGAGAGGACAAAGTAAAGGGTTGTTGCTGTGTATCTCAATCCTTCGTCGTGGTATTGTCTTTTCTCGTTCCACTCTTCGAGTATCTCTCCGTCCTCTCTTACCGGGCGACTAGCTTAAGGAAAGTTCTATTTCTGTACATGTTTTGGTAGTAGTACATTGACCAGAAAGCTCCCACCATCATACAAATGAAATGTATTTTTTTTTAAAAAAGATGAGCAAGGAACTAAGGAGCTGTTTAATCTCTTGTAAAATTTGATATATGTTTTCTGTTTGTATTTATTTTATTTTATTTTTACTTTCTTGCTAACATTTGTTGCTTTTAAGAAAAGAACTATTTAATGGATTTTCTTTTTTATTCCCTTTTCTTCTTGCAAGTCTATTAAAGTCAGAGCGGGGTGGGAATGTTTATTTACCGTTGTTGTTATGACTTCATATCTTGGTCGGTCTTTTAATAAGTAGTCAGTGCTAGGCATAATCGAGATTCAATTTAATCACTATATACAACATAATTTTTTGACAAATTGGACCAAGTAGGGCTCTGGTTACTTAGTAAATTAAATTACTTGTGTAATGTAGCATGTAACTTTTTTTATACATATAGCAGAAGTTGAATTCTCTTGTTAATAATTATGTTGCTTTGTTACCGAATAATTTCCAATTTTGTAGTAACAGAAATATTTTAACTTTTTTAAGACATGTAAATAAATACGGGAAAATGTTAAAAGATTTATAAGTTCGAAATTCCTTACTTTTTTAATATCTTTTTAGAGTCAAACTATGTCGATTAAATTTAAAAGAAACTATTTATATGTTTTGCCTCAAATAATATTTTTGCTCTTATTGGATGTAATTAATAATAATAACTCCTCACCTACCCATTACACTCTGTCACAAACTGGCCACATGCTTCATGCTTGGCCTAAACAAGGTTCATGTGGGAAGATAGTAAACAATAGTGAAATACGGTTATCGTGAACTCGTGGCGTAAGGTGTTGAATTAAGTCGTGTAATAATGAGTATAACTTTCGCGTATAAATGACATAAAGTTTGACCCTTGCTAAGCTCTCTCTAGGAGAATAGCCTCATTCAATCTGTTTAACACTGTTCTTATATTTTTGTAGATCAGCAATGACTCTCGCATACTAAGACAAAATTTATCTTTAATTTATATATTTTTTTTGAATGAAAAGACGTTAATATAAAATATTCGTAATTATTTTTGTGACTAGTATTAGTATTTTAAACTACGAGTCTTATGCTATGTCATATATATATTTGACGAAGTTGAAGAGGGTTCGCGTTAGATAATCTCATTATATATATAAAGTAAACTACTTTTTTTTTATATGTATAGTACATCATAGTAAAAATTTAACACTTCTAGAAAATTTCTGCCTCTATCACTTAGTGATGTATTAGTGCTGATAAAAATATTAGATATTCGATTAAATAATCGAGATACATATAAATCATTTGGATATTTTGTATTCATGCAATTACTTATTTGAAAATTCAAAGATAAAAAGGTGGTGGATTAATAATAACTTGGTCAACGTAACTATACTACAAATCACGACGCTTGATTAATAATCACCAAATGGATAGGAGATCTTCAATGTATAAACTAATTAACGAATAATTTAGATCTTACTAATTCACTTCATAATTGACCATATTATTTATCTCCCAAATAGTTGTTTTAATTAATTCTTAGATAATCGATTCATTTTGATTGATTGATTGGTTTAATATACTTTTAATTAAGTAGTTGGCAACATGGATGACAAGTGGCCACCCCAATACTAATTAAGGTATATACATATGTCAATTAGATTTAACGAATTCGATCAAACATAAACGTATTATTTACCATAACAAGCCATATTGATTACTATTATTAATAGAAAAATATTATTTTTAAAGTCGATAAAAAAGGAAAATAATATAAACAAATTGTGAGCTAAATATTAGTTACCCAAAAATGTAGGTGCTGACAGCCTGACCCTATTTTAGTGTTTTCCCTGATTGTTGGGCAAATTCCATTGTCTTTGTCATTATACTATGCAAACTAGTTTAATTAATGGCTTCCTATATATAAACGGACAAGAAAGTTAACTTCTTTAATATTAATCTTTATAGAATCAGTCGAAAGCCAATTCACTTTTTGATAGAACCCAAGTTCAAGGGGTTTCACAAAACGTGCAAGACTTCAACTTTTCATTAAATTTGTCGACCCTTTGTAGTGTTTGATTCATTTGATTTGATTAGAGGGAAAGGGGTTGATGAATCTTGGAGTTTTGTGGTTGATTTGTTACTTTTGGTTTCGCACATAAAGTGTTTGATTGATTGCTTGAATGAAATTTGTAGACCCTGTTTAGTGTTTGGTTGATTTGATTAGAGAGGAAGGGGACTGATCAAAGTTGGAATTTTGTTGTTTTTGATTGATTGGTTGAATGGAAGTTTGAGGGAAGTTATGGATAAGGAGATGGATGTACGGAATCAGAAAATGGATGTTCCTGAGACTGTGGTGACTATTAGATTGGATGAAGATGGGGAAACTGGAAAATCAAGAATTGGTGTGGAAGATGGAGATTCGGAAGGGAATGAGGTAAAAGTGAAGGATTCGAAGATGGGTGATGATTTTTCGGCTGTAATTGATGTGAAGTGTGATGGTGGTGATGGGAAATTGGGTGAGGATTTGGAAGGAGATGCACAAAGGGTGTGTAGGATTTGCCATTTGAGTACATATGAAGCTGAAAAGAATTTGGTGGATTTGATTGAGCTTGGTTGTGGATGTAAAGGAGAGCTTGGATTTGTACATTCTCATTGTGCTGAGGCATGGTTTAAGCTAAAAGGAAACAGGTAATTACTGTTTTTGTTCTTTATTTTAATTCGTTTTGTTCTAGTTTACTGTTATTCTTAGTTTGAAATTGTGGTTCTTTAAATGATGATGATAATATGTATAGTTAAATACTTTGATCTTAATAATGTTTTTCCTGGTGTAGATAGGTCCCTGTAGATGGGCTATGGTTGAGATACTTTTTATTTTGACTTATATTTCTATAACAGAAATTTTCTAGCTAAAGGTTCTCTTTTTGCGAATTACAGACATGCTTGTTTGAATTGGTCAGCATTGCGTTCATATTTACAGTTTGTGTTATTTGATAATCTCGCAATTGTAATAGTAGAGAGATTTGCATGCTTCTGGTTGTCTTTAAAGGGGATGCTGATAAATTTTTGGTTTTATTAGATTGACACTGAATGTTTCTCAAAGCATTATCTAGTTGGTTTGTGAAATTGATATTCAGCCAATTGCTTTATCATGCATTAGTGTGTAAAAACTGAATAGAATAGCTTGTCTTCGACAGAGGCGGATATAGGATTTGAATTAAGTGGGTTCAACCTTTAAGACTTTTAGCACTGAACTCATTGTACTCTGAGATCATGGATTCAAAAGTTGATATTTATTGAAAATTTAGTGGGGAGTTGGGGAGAGCCGGTAAATTCTATGCAACATCCGATGTTGGTCTTTGATTAGGAAGAACGATGGAAATGTACGTAGGTTAGGTTCTCTTAAATCTATCTTATTCAATCAGCTTTTGTAAAATTTGCTCACTGAACACACAACAAAAAATGGTATTAGCTGTGAGCTTCGTAGCTAACAAAATGTGAAAATCCATTGCTAATCTGTTGGTAAATGCCATAAATTTCTATCCAAGTTACTCGAGTATGTTATAGCTATTCTGTTCTTTATCTAAAATGCTTTGTCATTAGAAGAAAAAAACATTGAGTACAAGCAATGTAGTAAGTCATGGGAAGTTACTATGGAAATTCATCACCTGATTCATGCTAGTAGGCATTGCTTGTATACTCAGCTCAAAAATAAATACAATAGGAATTACTTTGAATTTACGTTGTGGATTCTCAAATCTATGCAGCCTTGATTTCGTGTTCTTCAAAATACCTACTTTGTCTGTTACTTTCTCTATTATTTGCTATGCCTTGTCCCATCTCTGTATTGTCATTTTCAATTGTCGTGCTATGTGTTGTTTGAGTTAAGGGTCTTTATGAAACAACCTCTCTATCTCCACAAGGATGGGTGAGGTTTGCATATACTTTATTAGCCATGATTTCTTTTTCTTTTACTTTCTTGTTTCCATGTCCTTTTTCGGGTTATTTGCTGGTAGAATCATGTTGCTTTGTATTCCAAATAGCATAATGGCATGTCAATTATCACCATAACTACTTTGGTACTAGGAAATTTGCAATGGTGATTGAGTCGCTTTGACAGAAAAAAAAGGCCATTCGTTCATGGAATTCAGGAGTTTGTATTGTTTTATTTACTAAAATTTTGAAGTTCCGTACCAGTACATTCCACAATAGTGACTTTGTTAATACTCGTTTGTGTCATCTTCGTGCAGAGTGTGTGAAATTTGTGGGGAGGTCGCACAAAATGTTACTGGTGTTAGCAATAACAGATTTATTGAAGAGTGGAATGATGCAAGATCTACTGCAAGTGGTGTTGGTTCAACTGAAACGACTAGAGGTTGCTGGCATGGACAGCCATTCTGTAACTTCTTAATGGCGTGCCTGGTAATATCATTCGTGTTGCCATGGTTTTTCCGTGTAAATATGTTTTGATGAGGTAAAGAGGGTATATATTTACTTACTTCCTCATTCAAATAGCGTAGACGTAAATAGCAATGCTATGTCTTTTCAGTACTTACAGCCACCTTAACTTTTATCATATTTGCATTGTTTTACTTAATTTGGACAGAGTTCTTGCTGACTTGAAAATATTTCTGATACTAAATGAAGAAGGGCCAATACTGTCAGTTCAATATAGCCTTTGGCTGTATAAAGTTTCAACATATGTTGTGAATTTCTTCTGCATTTTTATGGTTTTCAATATTGCAGTTGGGAGTTTTATTAATGTTAGATAATCTTCTTGACCTTTGAAATCTTGAAGTGTCATGAGTTCTTCTGTTTCTTTGATGGGATCTTTCTTTTATTTGCACTCTCTTTTACCATTTCAAGTGATCTTGTGGAAGTTGCTCTGAAGTGCATGATTTTCAAACATAAACAAATACTCAAACTTTGAGTATGCACGTCTAGACACCTCAACCTATCTCTACCGTGTCGTTTGAACTCTCCAACCTACAAAATAATCATCTAGACACCTTTAAAATGTGCATGTCACATCCCACGTGTGCACTTTCAAAGTTGCAGTACTTACTTGTCAGGTCAAATTTGAATACTTATTCATGTATTTTACATTTTTAAATAGTGTCTTTTAAAATATTTACCACTAGTATTTTTATAAGATTTTAATGGATAAAGTTGGATTTATTTATTTTTATTATATTTTCTAAAAGAGATGTTGATCCTCTAGATGAAAAGTCAGTATGTGGGTGTCTTGTTCCTTGTCCTTCTGGGAAAGTAATCTCATTCAATGTCTCTGAATAATTGACTTTAATATTATATTTATGCTGTAAACTGATTGAACTTAAAAAAAAACAGGAAAATTACTAGTGACTTTTTATGAAAAATTAGTTTAAATACTTAAATAGAATTGAATTGCTTTTTCATTAAAATAGAATAGTTTTATAGCAACTCTAATGCAATAAGGTGAAAAATTAAATAATCACATAAGTTATTCCAATGCTATTTATATTGGAAAATTTATTAAAGTGGCAAAAATTGTTTTTGTTTGGCCACTATAATTTGAACTTTGTAGAAATTTGTATAAATCACCTCGAAATTTCGAATACAAGGTTATATACACTATGTTTTCTTTGTCTGGACCTTTTTTTTCCTTTTCCATTTAACCATCTGATAATTAAAATTCACGCGTATCTGAAATTTACTGATCTGACTTACTTCGATTTGCATAGAATAGGCTATACTAAGGAATGGAACACATTGCTTACTGAAAAGTTGTTTAAATGTTCATTTTTGGACATCTTAAGTGATAAGATATCACATATTCTGTTTTTTTTTTACAAAATATCACGTTACGCATTCAAATTATTTGGATTAATAAAACTCAAATACTTTAAATTAATCAAATCAATAAATTACGATATTCAATCCTCGTATAAAAACATGAATAGATAGAATATAAGACAATAGCATGACAACTTGTCTTCAATTTTTTCTCTATGCCAAATCAGTCAGACATATACCAACAAAATAAATAGGAAGAATTCAGAAAATATGAATAAAATTATATCTTGTCTTTAGTAGTGAGATCTATCACCTTGGGACTGTGAAGAAGTAAATGCATTTATTTTATTTTTTTAATCATAATATTAAAATATGAAAGAATAAGGTTTGGTTCCTTTTAAACAAACACATGAACAATAATGGACAAAGCTGGCTGTTATAATGATCCTTCATTATTATTCTGTACACATAGAAGCCAAGATTTGGTTACCAACCTGTCATAGCCTCATATTTAAGTTACAATTGCATAAAGTATCCATTTTTTTTATTTCTAATGTATGCCTATATTGAGTGTATAAAAAGCTAAAAAAAGGAATAAGTAATTTCTTTAGATCAAGTTGAAATTCCAACATATGGTGGAAATGATGATGAGAAATGTAATCAAAATGTCTGACAAAATCAATAAACAAGTGAATCCAAGACCTTTATTTTTCAACTCCAATAGTTAGGTTATGATATTTTCAATCACTGATAGTGGTTGAGCATCTTGACCATCAAACCTATTGATCAAAAATTCGAATCATCCTGAAAAGTAAATGAAAATACTATTGATCCTTCTCGGGAGAGAGAAAAAAGTAGATGGAGTTTTGTCAACGATTGTGTCCAAGACAGCTTGGGTGAACCTCTACCATTTCAAGACAACTTGCAAAAATCGCGACTTATGGAATAGTACTTATTTTTGTTTGGACATTTTTGCTCCTACAGCCTACCTATTACTTCATACTAGTATAGGTATCGAATAATTCTGCCTAACAAGCAATCATTTAGGGTGTTGATGGAAGACATAGGAAGTAGAGTATCACTTGAAGTACCAAACCTCACATGACAAAATTCAACGTAACAGCTGGAAGAACATGGTTGGGTAGGTACCTATCTTATTTTTTAAGTCTTGATGAGCTAAAAACAGGTAAAACAACTAATAACTTTGAAAGAAATTTGTACTTCATAGGAGAAATGGTGGTGTGTGGGGCATACAGCACACCTAGTGTATATCATAGCAGTTTCAGAGGCAGAGAGGTTAAGGTTATTTCTGATAGACCCACGACTCAAAGGAAAAACTTATCAAAGTAGTTCGGGAAAAGAAATAACGAGAAGCCACGACAAAATACGATAAAATAATACAATAATCGAAGTACTAGAAATAATGGAGTTTGCTCTATAGCTTGTTAATCACATATCCAACAAGATCTCAACGATTCACAACAATGAATAAATACACTAGTCGGCCAGAAGAATAGACGTTATAACTAAAACGACATTAAAAAAAATAACTCGTGCCTCTGTCCCAAGCAAGTTAGGATTGACTATGTAAACTCTCTGATCTATTATCACAATAAGCATTTAAAAATGAAAGTGAAAGACCATAGTGGAAGCACCCCCTAGTAATCCTTTGTGGTGATCAGGTATCATAGTGGGGGCTAAGGAGCTTTGTTACTCGGACCCTCCAAAAGTGTTGCTCCACCCGTGTCAGATCCTCCGAAAATGCATAGCTTTGGAGGATCCAACACATACCTGAACATATTTATGAAGAATCCGAGCAACACAGCTAAAGAGGGGACTAATTGAGCTTCTTCTGTCAAATGAAATGAAGTGCCAGATAATGAACTTTTTGGTCTACAATGGAATATTGTTTTCACAGCATTATGCTAGATCCCATAAAAACACTGGAAAGTCCGGAAGAGCACAAAGAAATTCATGCAAGTAACAACAAAAACTGTGATCTTTGCAGCTAAAACTGAGACGATAGACTACTGAGCTAATTCAGTAGATACTTCATATTGTCATTATGTTGCTTGAACTCTTTTACGGGTATGTGTTCTGTACAGTTTCTTTGTAAGTACCCGGTATGGGTATGTCAACCTTTTCCAGCAAAGTACTCTAAACTCTTACCACATTCCCATCAGACACGGGGTACATCAAGACAAATGAAGGATCCACACGACATATAGATTATCTCATCCATCGTCATGACTCGTAACCAACACATGAAAAATAAAGGAATCTTTCATATTGTCAATCAACAAATGAATGTAGCAAATGCTGAATCCAAACAACAAAATGTCACAATATATCAGGAAATCAAAACGATGTACCTCAATCCGTCAATCCAAAATACATACATAAAAGAAAATTTTTCATTTATAGGCAATGTCTCCCATCATACACTTCCTCCAGCAATTTAACTTGTTCAAAAGAATCACACCAAATAAAGTAGTCATCTCTTCTACTTCTAATAAGATACAAACGTATAATTAACTTAACGAATTTCATAATCCAATTAAGAAATTTCCTAAACTAAACGAACCAAGATTTCATTTTTATACTCATTTACAACATTTAGCCAACAAAATCAAGAAAATAATTAAGAATACAATCGAGGAAAGTGCAATGGAAATACCAAGAACAACCTTACTTGGTCCATGGCTATGTTCCTGGTGCTGACTCTCATCATCAGCATAATCATCAGAATCATCGGTATCGTCTGAATTTATATCCTTTGATGCTGGAGGTGACATAGGCAACCCATGTTTATCACAAGGAGCAATCCCAAGCTTAACTTTAGAAGACAATGTCGAGTGATTATAACAAAGATTCGAATTTTCTCCCAACTTTAACACAGCCAATTTCTTTATAAACGAAGCATTAAAAGGCAAAACACCATGAAAGTTATTCCTCTCAAGATTCAAATACTTCAATCCTTTCATATCAGAAATGAACTTAGGGATAGTCCCATTTAGCTGATTAGACCCCAAATCAAGATGAACTAATCCCGGAATAGCAGCAAACGAATCCGGAACAGATCCAGACAACGAATTCGAAGCCAAAGACACATTTTGCAAAGAAGACAAATCACCAAACGAAGCAGGGATTGTTCCATTAAGTGAATTCGAAGACAAATTGAGGTAAACAAGATTCTCCAGCTCAGTTAACGAAGTGGGTATTCTCCCTTTCAGTTTATTCCCAGACAAATCGACATAACTAAGATTCGAATGCCAATGTTTAGGCAAATAGCCCGTAAGATTAGCATTCGAAATCGTAACACTGTGCAAATTCTTTATACTATTCATGATTATAGATGGACCACTAGCAACAATGGAAACATGAGAAACAGTTAAATCAGTAACATTAACCAATTTGCTAAGCCAAACCCCAGTTAATTTCTTCAAACTACTAACACAAGTAAAAGATTTCAGATTCAAAGCAAGCTGAGAAGGTAACCTAATAGGTGAAATTGGGCAATTGTAAAACCCCAAATCCTTCACTGTAGACAATGATTTCAAAGCAGTAAGTGATAATGCAACATCATCTGAACAGTTAATGAAGTTTAATGACACAATGTGACTAAATGGGGTTGAAGAATCACAAATAGTGGTAGTCTTGTGAGATGGGGAACATGGGGTTTTGCCTGTTGGGATGTTGAGTGATTGTAGAGCTTTGAGTTGTTTTGGGTCAAGAGTAGATGAAGATGAAATAGGAGATGGTTTTGGAGATGGAGAAGAAAGGGGTGATGGGGAAGAGGAAGAAAGTGAGTTTGAAGTGGAAATGGTGAGGAAAAGAGTGAAAAATATGAGAAGAAAAAATGGATCTGGAGAAGAAGAAGCCATTGTTGAAGAAAGATGGAAAATGGTTTGCAATTACAGAGGTGTATTGAAGATAGTGAAAAGGAGACACCAAAGGGTCACTGTCTTGGTGGTGTGTATATATATATATGCCCTTGGAGTTTGATGAAACTACAGGAAAACCAAATTTTACATGCATGTAACAGCTCAACTCAAAAACGATAGCTCAATGCACATAACATCTCGCTTTCAAACACGATTCGAAGAAGAAAAGATAGTACTTCAAGAGGTGTGATATAGACAATTTAGTACTATACAAATATTAAAGTTTATCTCGATTTCACACACAATTCAAAGAAGGGGGATAGTATTTTAATAGGTGTGATATAAATCGTCTATTATAATAGCATTAATATTTGATATTCACACACGATTCAAAGAAGAAGAAATTTATTTTGAAGGGTGTAATGTGGATCGCCTATTACTCTCTTTATTCGTCAATACTTGTCCATTGTTGTCTTTGCATACTTCTTAAGAAAATTGTAAATAAAAAGATAATTTTTTTTGTATTCTCCCTAGGAGCTCTCACCCCAGCGTATAGGTTGGAAGTGAGGGATATTTACCATTCGAGCAACTTTCTCTGGTCAGATAATTTTGTTATATCACTCTTTAAATATAATAAATATAATATTTTTAAAAATATAATAAAAAAATAATAATTTCATAAAGCAACCAAATGTTGTTGGATATTCAGAGTATAACACAAACATTAATTATTGTTTTTTTTTAAAAAATTTTTTTTATTGATACCATACTGGTTAAGCTTAGCTTAGTAAATTTAGCTTAAATATCTATATGATATGAAATACTATCATATAAACATGTACTTCCTTTATTCTTATTTATAAGTTGTCTTTATAAAAATTTATTGTTATTAATATTTGTTATTTTAATAATGACACTATCTTTTTTGTTTTATTTTTATGAATTATTAGTTTTAAAAATACACACGATCATAAATAAATTAAGAAAATAGTTCATGTTTATTGATCAAATTACTTAGTCAAAATAAATCAATTCATCTTTATTGATTAAAAACATAACTTTATGAAAATATTCGATAAGTGTATACTAATAAATTTATTTATTTTTTTAATGCATGTAAAATTTATAATAATAACGTATAAATATATGCGAACGAAACATGAAATGTTAAATTTCAAACTCATTAACTTTAATATCATGGAATATTCATGGTATTTCGAAAGCATAAAATTTATATTTTAAATGTATTTTTGTACAAGTTTCAACATTTATTAAAATTGTAAAAAAATTTGAAGTAGAAGTAAAGGGGCACTAATATTAAAAGTTATATTTAAAAAGTTGTTTTTATCCGTTATAAAAGCGCTAGAAAATTACAAATATTTTTGAGGTGTATGCCAGCCTTTTATAATATGCTTTTTCTCCTACTATTTCTAGTCCTTTTCATAGTATCATTTTCTAGGGAAATAGTAATTCTTTTGATTCTATCTCCTTCTTTATTCTTTTTGGGGAAGGGGAGTGATAATATAATATAATTAGTAAAAATTGAAAAAAAAATTTAGCATCAAATATTTATTTATATAATTAGTAATAATTGGAAAAAAAATTATCTATATCGAGTGTTTATTTATATAATTAGTAATAATTCTATCTCTTTTTTTATAATTAATAATAATTATAAATATTCAATGCGGATTAATTTTGTCCGTAGTAATTAGCTTAGACTTCACAAGTAATTTAATTTTTCTTGTAATAATAGTAACGTAGTTTTTTTTAATATATATAGGTGTTGACATTAATTTAACAAAAGGAGATGATACCAAAAGAATGATTGAGTATGATGACATTTTAATTGATTAACAATGAAACAATTTTTCAAATCGCAGTTACACGTCTTTCCTAAAAAAAGTAATCCTAATAATTTGGAATATCGTAAAATATCTATTTACTGTATAAATATATAACTTTAAACGTTTATCAAAATATAAAATCAGTAGTTTTAAATCATAAATAAGAGTATTATTGGTAAAATGAAGTCAATTTAATTGCATGAAAAGAAGAACTTGTCTATGGAGTTTGAAAAATAAGAAAATAGCAAGATTAGTAAAGTTTAAATTCTGAATTTACTTTATTCATATACAAATTACTAACTAGTTTGGTTGAACACATTCGAAATGTTTGAGGCTAAGTGATTGATTTAGAAGAATGACTGTGCAATATCGAAATTAACAAATCAAACATCAAATGATCGTAATGTATTCATCTTACATAAAAGACAAATACATATATATATATATATATATTAAGGAGACACACATTTAACATGGTACGTAGCAAAATGTTTCACATCACATATATGTAATTGCAAGTAGTGTGGGCAAAAAGGGGTCTATCTAGTGTAAGTTATGAATTCAATCGAATTTAATAGTTTTAGCTCATACCTTAAATATTTGTTAAAAGAGTCACAAAACAAATAAAATTGATAGATTTCGAAGTTGGTAATCAAGATGTTATATTTATATTTCAAATTTGAATTTATAAAGTTCAAATTCTAAATCAACCTTTATGTGTTACTAGACTGTTTGGCTGAGCATCTCAAAATATTTGTGACCGACTATTAAACGAGAAGAATAACATATCATGACAATTCAATAGCTTTAACTCAAAACTTGAATATGTATCAATTTTTTTTACTAAATAGACATAAATAAAAGATTTTGAATTACCTGATAAATTATCAATTATACGATCTATGATAGAATTCTAAATTCGAATCTATAAATTTTAAATTCTGAATCTTGTGATTGAGGAGAAGAACGACAGGGCAATTCTCCTTTGGCAAAGATAATATAATGTGTATGCAAAACATATATATAGGGTTTGCATATATTCATTTGCCAAAGGAGAATTGCACTGTTATTTCTTACTCCCCATTTTTCTTCTTCTATGAACTTTCACATTTTATGTTTGATTTTCCACATAATATATGAACACATACTATATATAGTGGAGGGGGTGGGGGATATTATTAGCATATGCTTAATTTGTTCTTGGAAGAGAAAGGAAATATTGACTTTTTATAATTTTCTCTTTTTCTGATATAGATGCTTTTCAAGACTTAAATAAATTCCAATTCACAAGTTTAGTTTCATTTTAAAATTTAAATTATGTGACTTGCTTTTCTTTTTTATTAAGTATATCATAACAATGACATCATTTTAAATTTTAGTACATTTCCTCTTTTAATTTTTTGAGACATCATTTGAATAGGCATAAAGTTTAAGGAAAAAAAAACTTTGAAATTTGTATGTGTTACAAAATTCACTAAAATATGTATAAATATATATAACATTCATCATTCAAATGTGTTTGATAGAGGCCTTATTGATATTCAACAAATATATGTAGTCCTCAATAATAGCCCTAAAAGCATGGTGTTGCATTTCCTCATTCTTAATTAGCTTGACAACTAGTTAGACAATAAATTTAGCCTCTACTTCTTCTCATTCCATGAGTTTAGCTATAGCTAGCCCCTTTTTTTTATGCTTCACAATTTTGTAGTGAGACTTGTCGTGAATTTCATATTACCTGAATATCTCAATAACTATTTTTTGTGATCATCTCCAAATGTTCATCTAAAATTGACAATTTTAGACTGTGTCTTGAACTTAATATCGCAATCCTATAGTTTAAAATCTATTAAAGTCAAATATTATACCCGTTTATCTTAAAAAATAAAAATAAGGTTAAGACCAAGAATGTGTACTTACTTCAATTAGAGGAATGACAAGAACAAAAGCAATGAGTTGGTGGAGGAGAATGTGCTATTGAATCTCAAGAATGTGCTATTCTTTTTCTTCTTTTTTTTTTGTCTTGAATTTTAGTTCTCCTACAAGTTTTTATTTTGTGAAATTTTTTAAAAATCAAGAGAATTGTATAATTTCTTTCGATATCGCTTTGATTATTAAATAACTATGTAAAATATTATAAGTCAAATTTGGATTTTCAAAGGACAATTAATAAAGTTAATTTAGTAAAATAAGTTTTAATAAATATTTTTCTTTATGGAGAATGTCAAGTCAACATAAATAAAGTAAAATAAAACGATGAAAATACTCGTCAAACAAGAATGGTTTAACATGAGAATAATCCCACTTATATCAATGTTCGCCCGTCAACTATTTAATTCTTTAATGGTTCAATAAATCGTAAAATTTTAGGTATGTTTTAATTGGGGTTAATATATATAATTAAAAGACGCGAGACATATTTTATATCATTAAATTATTTAGAGAATAGTTTTTTTAGAACACACAAAGGCTTTTAAAAAATTTAAGTCAAAAATATCTACAAATAAAACACTTTATCAATTTTCATGTATTGCCACTTGAGAACACACAGAAACTTCTAAAAATTTTAAATCAAAAATTTATTATAGAAACATTTTATTATATTTTCATATATTCGATTGGAACATAACATAATTCGAGTATTCCTTACCCTTAGCATATGCATTGAAATATACTCCTATGAAAGAACACTACACTTTTTCTCTTTACTATAAAAGAGTTTCAAAGTATTTAGAAATGTTCATCAAAACAATTGGTGAAGATACAATTCAAACTATGTATGGATGCATTACTGGGCTAATCTTCTTTGGCAAATAGCCACATTTTCACTATATTATTTAGTGCAAGTTTGTTCATTTTTTGCCAAAGAAGATTTGCCCCGTAAATCACCAATACAATATATTATAACATGAGTCACTTCAATACTTGTAATAAAGGTAAAGATATTTATTTATATTTTCTCAATATATGTATTTATTTGTATGGTCGAAAGAATCTGAGTATCCAATTTAAAACATTAAGATAATATATAAAATATTATTTCAAAATACTATCTAAAAATCTTTACACAATCGATAAGGGACTAATGTGATCTTTTTTAACATCCTCTTGCATGGGTAACCTCTTTCTTAGGTTTACATATACTTTTTTTTTTTTTAATTTACACGAATGATTAGATTCTATTTTTTTTTCTTTTTTTTTGAAGTAGGCCTTTGGTAGAGGTAAGACAGATTGGGCTCAACATGCTAAAGTTTGGGCCTACAGATATGTCAATGGTTCGATGGACTAAAAAGACACTGGGAGAGAAGTCCATACGCTCAATGGTTGAGTGCCACTATGAGTAATCGGTAGGTCAAGAATCTAGGTCACACCTGAATGATAAGTGAGAAGACTATTGATTCTTCTGATCGATGATCGATGGGTAGTTGAGAAAGTAGTGTTGGAATGGGCTCAACAAAGTTTACCTATGATAGTATGCTAAATGTGTGACCATTATACCGAAAAGCTTTATCCTCCCTCACTAGGTGACAATAAACTTATAATTTTTCACGAGACAAATACTTGAAAAAGTTTTCGATAATGGACGATGTGAGACATGAATTAGGACATTTGCCTACTCAAACACCATATGAATGCATATCAAAACACAACCCTCAAATCAAACATAACCTATTGAACACACATTAATTACACAATTACTTTTTTATTTAAATACAAATCACTAATTTTCAACGAACATTCTATTGGAATTTGACTAGTTCCCATGCAAAATCCATAGGAAACACTACTGACAAGCCAAATTTTAGATGAATTCTATCAAGAAATTAGCAATTTTCTGATAGTATTGTTTTTAAAATACTATAATGAATTTAACCTATGATAGTAGGTCGATTTCAAATTAATGTTCATAAAGAAATTCACACAAATATATCATACGGTAGGTATCATCTACTCCCTTTAATTTGTTCGATAATAGTTGTACTGATTCATTATTGACTCGACACACATTAAGAAACAATAAATAATATAGATATTATTATCGTTTGAATATATTAAATGTAATTCTTTGGAAAAATTGAATTATATTTAATAACAAGGTAAAATAAACATAAAAGAATAAATAATCTTTTGATTTTTTTAAAACTAAATAGATATTATTGGATAACTATTTTAATATAATGAAGAAGATGAGAGTATTAATTAATATACCTCGAATGTGAGAAGAATCTAATAAAGAAAAAGCAAAACAAAAAAGCACAGATTTTTTATTGTGAAAGCTTAAAGACAACTGAAAAAGTTATATAAAAGGGAAAAAAAAATTACTTATAAATTGTTCTAGCAGCATATGCCAATATCCCTTTTCTAAACATCTTAAATTAAAAATGAAAAAAGTTTTGTATAATATTTACGAGGAAAATCGATCATGTATCACCTTTATAAAAATGTTTTTCTAATAGAAGTTACTAGAATCTATTGGGAACCATAGCATTGGAGATATCTAATCCTTTTGCCGCTGCAAGGCTGGCTAATCGTATGCATCAGACTCGAATACCCCTCATTCTAAAAGGCACATAAGTTTGAACGCTATATTAAATGTGTGACCGAGATTATACAAGTATCTATACAGGTGAGCCGTCGATCGATCCTAGAGACGGTGGACTATCTAAAACCATGACTAAAAGGTCAATGTTCCTTATTGGTTGCACTTCAAACAAATTTGAAAGACTCTTGAGAATAATTAATTACAACCTATCAAGGACAAGAAATTTCAATTAAAGCAATAAATTCAGAATATTAAGATGAGACTAAATCATGTAGGTGGATATATAAAATAATTCAAAGGAATTTGTGATAGTCTCACTATTACACAAACAATGTGACAAAGGTAGCAAGATTATAGATTATGCAAAAGATCTTGGAAACAAAAACAAATGACATAAAATATCTAACATACATTCAAATTTGGCATCAACTAACAAATAACCGCTTTAACGACTTTGAGTGTGAACATCTAGCTATCTCAACTCATTTCCATTGTGAACACTCTAACTTAAATAATGGTCAACCTCTAAAAATTATGTGTCACATCAGCATCGTATTTTTATGAGACACAATGAGACGAGTTGGAGTACTGTTTAGTTGTATTATGTCAATACAAAGCCTTGAGGATTGATATGTTAGGGTCATATCAATTTAAAAATACTCTTAATATGGTATGATATTATTTGTTTTGAATCAAGTCCAGTTTTTCTCAAAACACATCATACCACTAAGAGATTTTACACTTTCTATGTAACTTTCCAAATCTTTTTGGCTATTAATATGAAATTTTGTTCATACGACCAATAATTTGCTTAGACTATAGATATGCTAGCTTTGAAAATAAACATAATGCAAAAGTATATTTTCTAGCTAAAATTATTACCTTTATTACAAACGTTGTATTGATAGTTATAATATAATAAAAGGTATGAGTGATTTACGGGGCAAATCTTCTTTGGCAATAAATGACCAAATTTGCACCAAATAATAGTGAAATTATTTGCCAAAGAAGATTAGCCCAGTAATGCATCCACACATAACTTGAAGTCTCACTTGACCAATTGATTTTGATGTTGTGGTATATTTTAATACTATATGAAACTCTTTTATAGCAAAGTGGAAAAAGTAAGTATTCTTTTATTGGAGTATATTTCAATGCATATGCTTTGGGTAAGGAATAATAAATTTTAATTGAAAAATCTTACCACCTTTTTTCATATACACTTCTGGATCAATTACAATTTACATCCAGTTCTAATCTTTTTGTTTCAATAAAAAAGATGACTATTTAAAGTTAAATTATTTTTAAATAAAAAATTAAATCAACTAAAAAGAAAAATATATATCGCGTAAACTTAAATCACAAGAAGAGTAATTATAAGGTTAAGAATGTGTTCGGTATGACGGAAAATATTTTCCTGTTTTCTCAAATTTGTTTGGTTATAAATTTTGGAAAATATTTTATCTAGGAAAACATCAATTCTTTCAAAATAAGAAAAATGATCAAAGTGATTTTTTTTAAAAGTAAAAAATAACTTCCGTCGTATTAATAAAATTATGAAAATCTAGAAACTGAAAATTTTATGGCATATTCTAAGACATATAATAGCATCTTCTATTCGTATATATATATTCAAAAAATATTCTTTTGACATGAAAATTATCATGAGATTAATTATCAACTTCACCGATTGAACCTGACGTCTTTCTGATTTAAAGTAACAAAAAGGAATCTTTCACTATGTTTTTGGACAAGTGTGTTTATATCAACAAAGGTGATTAATCTGGATATGATATATCGATACATTGAGTGATGTATCGAGACATGTATGTCTTGTATCAATCATGATATAATATTTGGACACTCAATAGGCTTATTGGTGAGGGGGTATATTGAAGCCATTTGGCCTCTCATAAGTAGGTAAAGACCCTTTAACAAAGAGTAGCCACAATACATGGCCTTCTTTTCTTCAGCATATCCAAATGAATTATGCCAAACAAGGGACTATATATATATATATATATATATATAAATCCCTTGCCTTTCTTCATTTCCACATATCAACAATATAAAGTTCTTTTTATAAATGATGATAGTCGTATCAATATATAATACTCTATCTCAATTAATTCTCATGTGATCCAAATTTTTTATTAGTTCGTCCAAAAAAAAAATGTCTTATCAAGAAAATTTCGGGAATTAATGATTAATTGGAGAGCAAGAATCGCAGGTTATTCTCCTCTGGCAAGAAAACTATGGTTATGCATAAATTATTTCTTGCCAAGGGAGAATTGCCCTACGTTTCTTTATTTTCCATAATATATAATATTTCATAGAGGGATTTTTACTTTAGTCGTTTTTATAATTTAAAATTTTCTCACATGATTTTTGATGTTAGAGATGGTGAAATATAATCTCTATATATCTGAGAAACTTCGGCCTGATGACATGACCCGAAATAAAAAAGAAAAAAACTATTCCATGTTTTGTTTAAATATTAGCTAATTTCGAAATTGTTTTATTCTATCAATTATATTAAAATGACGAGGTTACTATTCCATGTAAAATGTGAGATAAAATAATTTTATGACATATCCCGAGGTTATTATCTCATGTAAAAGGTGAAAAAAAAATTTCATGACATTTCTTTAGAATAAGAAATCTAAACAGGAATAAGTACAAGCAAGGGGGGCTAGACCTTACCTTACCAATCCTAATAAGATAATGAACTACTCCAACATTGAATTTCAAAATAAATAATTGCAGTCGATTGAGATTAGATCATATTAATGCCTAATCAAGTATATAAAAACTTTAATCCAGATCCATGAAACTTTTCTTCTGTGATACGATTGAGTTTTTCACTCATCTCCACGGTAAAATAATTCTTCCAATCTCCAATTTCTCCTTTACGAAAGAACGTTTTATTTCCCTCTCCAGTTGACAACTTCTCATTTGTATTCACCTCCAAATTGCTTAAATTCTCAAAGCTGCACATTTTTAATATTTCATCCACAACTCCACACTTTTCTTCCTCTATAGAAAATTGACATTTTAAGAATTCAGCCAATCGTTTAAGTTGAATTTTTTGATTCTCTTTCATTTCTTCATACATCAAGAAAAGTACTTTGTTGGGATTTTCTACGCTTTGTTTCCAATAATCCAACACGTGATCCCAAAACGGACCATAAATGCTTACCCCCTTGCAAAAAAGATCAAACATTTCTTCAATTGAATTAGTATCTTTGTGATCAAGTCTTAAATTGTTTGAAAAATGCCACATAGAAATAAAAGTGTCCCTAGGATTCCTACACAAGTAAACAAGTTTGGTTTCTGAATCCTGAATAGATTTTGGCAATGAAGCAAAGGGCACATGAGTTGCCAAAAGTCTAGGTGAAGCAAAAGATGAAAAATCAGGGACTCGACCATCAACATAGAGTGTATGTTCCAAGAATGGAACAAGAATATGAGGATTCTTGACAAGCAAAGGATGATTTTGTTCAAAAACAGAATGTTTCGTTCGATTCACTAGCGCAAATAAAAGTGATTTTAACCAAGTGGTTCCTGATTTTGGAGTTGTAACAAGGATGATATCGGTGTCTTGAGCTTGAAATTGTTGTTGACATGCAATCACACCTTGGATCAATCTTGGTGATGTCCAAAATCCTTGGTATTTGTAGATATATGATCCAATCCATCCCTTTTCTTTTGGTAGGGTAGAGAGCAATTCCTTACACTCTTCACTTAGGCTATCCTCTTGTAAATATTTGGGAGGAGAAGTTTGGGGTGTTGTCATGGTTTTGAGAATTGAGTGCTTTCTTCTAGTTATATTATACTTATATAGATATCAAAGTAAGTAGATTATCTTTCATTTTCATTTAAACCTGTAATTAAAATTAATTTTTTTGTAAAAAAAAAAAAAGTGAAATAACTTTCCTAGTCATAAAGATTATCCGCTTTCTCTTATGTCCAAAATTATATACATACAGAGATAATTAATTCCATTATCATTTAAATTATTTTATCCTCTTTCTCTTATGTCCAAAATTATATATATACAGAGATAATTAATGCCATTATCATTTAAATTATTTTATCCTCTTTCTCTTATATCCAAAATTATATATATACAGAGATAATTAATGCCATTACCATTTAAATTATTTTATCCTCTTTCTCTTATGTCCAAAATTATATATATACAGAAATAATTAATGCCATTATCATTTAAATAATTTAAGTCACCTATTAGTGAAAAATGAAAAAATAAATGATTTTTCTAGTCATATGAGTATCACATCACCTTGAATTATATAGATAATCTAAGGTTTTTCCAAAGAAAGTGATGATAATGAATAAGTCATTTTATTTTTAAAGTTATCACTTAGAATTAAGTTATGGTATTTCAAGTTAACTTAATCAAAATAAAGTATATCTTTATTAATTTATGAAAACAAAAAATCGAATAAGCTAATGGATTATGTTGACCAAGAAAAAGGTATGAGGCACTTCTGAATCCTCTGGGTTGTGGTTCTAGCATGATCACTTTTATCAATTTATATCTGCCTTAATAAATAACCTGCCCATGACTGACTTAAAATATTGTTGAATTGTACTAGTCTTAACTAAGACGCGATGTTGCGACCTTAGCTTCTATATACACTTATAAGGATAGATGCGTAAACGCGACCTCTCCTTGTGTATCACACCTAAATTTGAGTCTACTTGTTTGTTGAATCAAAGATTATATTTTGAAGAAGATTTAGATCAAGATGCATAAACGTGACCTTGCCACTTAATTAATTGTGACGCAAATTTGTGACCTTAGTCGAGACAAAAGATTACGAGCCTTGTTGATCACTACCTGTGAGAAAAATGTCATCGACATATAAAAGAAGGTAGATATTATTTTCATATGTGTGACGAATGAATAAAGAGGTATCATAGGCACTACCACGTAACCCCTTTAGAGCACAATATAGTGCTGAAACAAGCGAAAAATATATGTAACAAAACTGCGGATATTCTAGTGAATCGATTAATGAAGTAAAAAAGAATAGTAAAATTGCTTTAACAACTTTGAAAGCCTAAATCCATTTTTACATGTATAAAATTGTTTGCATTGTATTATCCATATGATCATGATAATGAGCAAACAAGCACTATTCAAAGAAGGAAGCAGAAAACTCTTTTCGTTAGGCTCGTAAAAAGAAATACTTCTTATTTCAGTTATATGACATTTTTTTCTTATTAGTTCATTTCTAAACAGAATGATACATTTTTGTATTTTGAAAAAGCATATTCAACTAATCGCCCTTCAAGATGTGCCATGTGTTTAATGACATATAATAACGTATTTCGAGAAAATTAAACAAAAGTTTTTTTTTTTTTTTTTACCTTTGTTGCAAACTTTGAATAGGAGTAATATTGTATGAATGATTTACGGGGCAAATCTTCTTTGGCAATAAATGACCAAATTTGCACCAAATAATAGTGAAATTATTTGCCAAAGAAGATTAGCCCAGTAATGCATCCACACATAACTTGAAGTCTCACTTGACCAATTGATTTGATGTTGTGTATTTCTAATACTAAATGAAACTCTTTTATAGCAAAGAGGAAAAAGTAAGTATTCTTTTATTGGAGTATATTTCAATGCATATGCTATGTGGAAGAAATTGGAATAATATTGCAAAATCTATTTATGTACCTTGTCCATATTTCAGTTTATGTGATATTCTTTTTTTATCTATAACGAAAGATACGCTTCTAATTTGAAAATAATTAACCATGCACTTATCTTTTTATCCTTAATGAGAAGTTATAGAACAATTTCAAAAGTATAGCCACATAAATGCTATGACATGTTTCAGACTACAAATTTCACAAAAAATAAATCATTTCTTTGGATGTGGCCCTTTCCCGAGTCCTGCTAAATGCAAAATGTTTTGTGTATCAAAGTGATTTTGTTTTTTTGGTTTAATCAGATGAATAGAGTCGTTCCATTTAACTTTAGAAAAAAGAGGTTCAATCCTGAATCCGTCTCTAGCTTGTTAACATATAAATTATTCCTTGACCTAATTAATTAGAAGTAAAGGTGAATTTAGAAGGACTATTTGAAGAGAATTGATGTCAACATTAACAAATCATTGTGACACTTATGAATTAGCAACAACAACTAGCAGCATAATATCACAAAAGGGAAAAAGAGTGAGATCTCTAAAGTTTTTGACCATGATTCCATGAAAATAATAAATTATGTTGTGGGAATCTCTTGTTGTTGAATAGTCTCAACTCTTAATAGCATTTGTTGGCATATAGCTTTTCTTGTACCTTGTCATAGGATATCCTATTAAGGTGCCATGAACTCATTCAACTCTCCATATGCTAGAGATTGGATTAACGGTGCTAAATTTAGTTAGTCGATAAAAATATAATTCGTTCAATCTGTAGGCGCGAGTTGGTTGAGCTAGCATATATTTGTTGAGGCTAGTTTGGGTATAACCAAATTTGTCCATATAAAGTTTAAGTAAATTTGGATAGTATATGTAGGTCCATATTGACTTATTGGTTGAATGACATATATCTATGTAGTCTATATTTACTTCAACATCTTTTCAATGAAGAGAAAGAATAAATCAAGTAACTAAAGTGACAATAATGAAGTAATGATGGAGTTATATGTTAAATCAAGAAATTAAAGAGACAATAATGAAGTAATGATGGAGTTATATGTTAAATCAAGAAATTAAAGAGACAATAATGAAGTAATGATGGAGTTATATGTTAAATCAAGAAATTAATGAGACAATTGATTTTGAATTAAACATATAAATACAACTGAAACTCTACCTCTACTCCTAATTAAATGTAAAAGACACGCCAACATGTGTTGTGGTGCAGTAGTGAAACTGTTTCACCCTTAATCAGAAGTCTCAAGTTTGAGTCCTATGTATAAAGAAAATCATGTTGGGAGCGCCAGTCCCAAATGAATCATGCAATTCGCGATCTAAATTTAATCGAAATTCTAATGTAGACTTCGAATATCGAATAGTAAAAATAATATAAAATGTAAAGACTCTTTTAACAAGGAGAATATATAGCCACAACATCACATTATGACATTTTTCTTTTTTCTTTTTGCTTTTTCTTCAGCATATCCCAAATGAATTATGCCAATATCAAATGACTATAAATGTTGGTGATCAAATTAGAAACTACTCAAAAGAATTTGAAGAATTGGAGAGGACAAGAAACGCAGGGTATTCTCCTTTAGCAAGATTGCTATAGATTGCTTTATGCATGAATTAAATTCTTTCTTGCCAAGGGAGAATTGCCCTGCGTTTCTTCATTTCCACAAAAGTTTAATTCATCTGGTGTCTGATATTTATATGATGATTCAATTAAATTTTAATTCTTTCTTTGTGGGATTCATTTTTAAGGGCAATGTTTTTAGCATGAGTTTTTTTAATGGCATGTTTATATAGAGTCAAAAACTTAAACAAATGATATATTTTAACTATTTCTCAAACTCAACTAAAAAGTTGGATAGATAACACTTATGCTTTTGATTTTTCATGTGGTATTTAATATCTGCATTGAAGCTCGATTAATTGAAATTTATGTTATGTAGTGCTCAATGTTGAAAGTGCTTCCCATCAAAAACTTTTTCATTTAGAAAATTCGAAAATAAAAAATCTTTAATTAAAAAAGAAACAACTCTATCTGCTTCCTCTCATCTTTTTGTAGTGATAATTAATTAACACTAATTAGTTGTAATGCAAACAAGAAAATTAAAAGAGATCAACACTTCACATTTTGTCTTTTCTCTTTCACTTTCATACCTTATGGGCTAACAAAAAGAAAGTGATATTTTTTTTACCTTGATTACATGAACAACTAGCTAAAAGGACAGTAATAATAATAAAATTAAAGGGGGACAAAACTTAGAACTACATCAATTCTTCCCAAAAGGAGACTATTTATTACTTGAAATTTTCAAAACTTTGCTTGTGGATAGCCATTTGAAGTGCTCTATTCAAAGCTCTTACATCCAAAGTAGCTTCATTTTCAGCTTCCACAATAGCTTCCATCCCAAAGAAGTACCTACTTGTAACCCTAGCTTGAACAACAATTAGTTTCATATCTTCAAATGCCTCCAAAATTGATACTAGCACATCTTTTCCCTTTTTGCATGTCACTTTCACCAAAAATCTTGTCCCAATAAGCTTTTCCACTTTCACTTCCTACAACAATGATAAATAATAATAATAACTACGGCTCAGTTCCAAATAATTTTTTGACTAGCTATATGGGACCACTACTAACCCTCATTAAAAACAAATTGATCATCGCGAATCTGTCGTTTAATAGTTCATAGTAGCTCATATAGCTAACAAAATTTTAACATAATCCATCGCTAACATGTGATAAATTTTGTTATTTCGCTACATAATTTAAGGGTCGTTACTTCGTGTTGTTGTTTGTCGTACTTTTTTCGTCCGTTAAAATATACCTCTTTTTTTTACAACTCTTTCATTTTAACCACACATGACATGCTTAACAACGTCACGAGATTAAAAAACATTTTTTGTTCATTTTAAATATTTTAGAACTATATAATTCAAAAAAACAATATGATTTTTACTTTCTTAAACTACGTATCAAGTAAAAAGTATACTCAGAAATTAAAACACACACACACATATATATATATATATATATATATATAGAGAGAGAGAGAGAGAGAGTACTTGGACATGATTTAAGAGTTGTTGATACTCTCTTTGAATGGCTTCTAGCTGGAGTCTAAGCTTGATGATATAAAGGAAAGCATCCAAGATAATAGAGTTCTTTTTCACCTTCACAATAAAATAAAATAAAATAAATAAATTTGGTAGTTGCTTTACTATTTATATTTTGAAACTTCAATTAAAAGTGACTAGAGGTAAAGAAATGAACTCCATCCATTTCATTTTCAAGTGACATTATTTATTTATTAATTTGAGAATAATTTAATTTTAAACAAACATGCATTCGTGTACATATTCTTCAAATATTTTAAACAGAATTCTAATAATTTAAGTATTACAAATCAACATATAGCTAACGACTATTCAACTCCCAAAGAAATAATTAACAACTTTACATAAAAATAGAACCAAGGTAAGAGTATATAATAGGCTAGCTTTTGTCGTAAAAAAGATAAATATATGTATTACAAACTACGTCACGTAAATTAAAACACAATATATATATATATATATATATAAAACTAAAGTAAAGAAGAAAATGATGATTTACTGATTTGGAGTTTGTAAGTGTTCGTAAAAGGTGAAGCTTGCTACGCATTGCCATTTTAGTTTGCACTCTTCTTGATGCCATTTCTCTCTCTACTTTTCTATTTCTCTCTCTTACTCTCTTTATTAATGGTTTTGTTTGATGTGAAGAATGAATAAAGAAGAGGTTTTTATAGAAGGAATGATGTAGTACGTGATCGGTATGACCATCAAAGAATGTGGTGCAATGAACGAGGTTGTTCGTCTCTTAATTAACCAGATGACTCAAGTTTAATTTGAGCCTTGAATATGAATTGTAGTAGGATAGTCGGAATCCTTTCATTTTTGATTAAAGATTACGAGTTTGAACGCATGAAAAGTTAAAAAAAATGTTGGGAGTGTTGCCTTTAGAAATAGGTTTTATAATGTGCGAGTTTGGATTTAATCAGACTCTAATACAAATATTGACATCGAGCAAAATACAAAAAAAAACATGTATGTCATAAAATCACGCATGAATTGTGGTGGAATAATTTGGAAATGTCTGAGAATGAAAAAAAATCTTGGTATAGAAGTGTTATCTCTAAAAATAAATCCTACGAATTTAAAATTTAATCAAATTTTAATATAAATATTAATCGTCGATTGGAAACCAGCCCCAATAGGTGATCACGGAATGTCAAGTTATTTGCTGACATACTTCCCTTTTTCTATCTCTAGGTTGTCATTCTCTCTTTTAAGTAAACTTTCGTTGATTAATGTGAAAATATTTGATTAAATATATTTTAATTATATTATGATAAAATAAAAGAATATTTAAAAATATTATGATAAAATGTTACGTTGATTTGTTGTAAAGACATAATATGTGTCTGTTAATCATTTTATAGATATTTTTCTTAATTATTCGATCTTTTTTTTTCTCTAATATTTTGTTCAGAATGAAAGTTAAATGAGAGTCCAAAATTGTACAGTCACTGGCAATTTGCCTTATAACATGGAATCAGCTGAAAAGGACTGATAGCAATGACAAATGCCATGTAACAAGACAACCCTTCTTAATGCAGGTTAGGTTAGATTAGGACCTTCAACTTTATTTTAAGTCGAAGTTCGATTAATTTAAATTCGCACGAGAATAGTATTTGGAGATAAGAATTTATTTCCTTATTAAAATTAAATGCAATATGAGCTTTTGAAATTGAAATAAATTTGGCAGGGATGGGTCATATAATACTAGGATGAGCAAAATGTACTCCTGAAAATTCAAATTCGAGACCTTTAATATCTAAGAATAAACAAATAGTTATCACTTCATCATAGTTATTGATGGTTAATTAGTCGTTATTTATATGACCAGTGATTTTAATTTAAAAAAACAACGCTAAAAATCAATAAATACTTATTCACGCGTGATATTCACGACGATAATAATTTATTGTGTCTATTTTCTAAGTGTCTAACACCCCCCACCCGTAGTCTCATCCTTTCCATTCCCACACCTTTACACCTACCACGACATTATAATATTAGCTTAAATTAGTACTTTCTTTATCTTAATTTATGCGATATTTTTTTTCCAAAAATCAAACGATTTAAGTTTGACTAAAAATTTTTGCATGGAATATTTAAAAAAAATTGAAATGAAATTTATATATTTGTAAACTACGTAGAACGTACGATAAATCAAAATAATTAAAAGATATATAAAAATTTTACGATCAAATATAGACGTAGAGAGTACTAACTATCTATTACAACACACCTCAAGGCTAACTAGACCAAGTGTAAGTAGCTTATAGTTTAAATAGAAAACTCGAAAAAAAGAACTTTTAAGTTTGTCTATTATTGTCATCTCATTTTTATATTATTTATATAATTCTAACCAGCTACCGAAGAATTTCGGACTTTGCATTAGATGTAGGAATAGGAGTAGGGAATGGAATTTGGGAATAATGTGGGAAGTATATGGAATTTAAATTAAAGTGATGGATGTATGTCAAATTTGTGAGTCAGTCAGCATTAGATTTGCAGTACTAGTCATCACGAGACCAATCAATTAGCTAATTTCACCCAATGACTCAACTTCCCTTTGTCTAAATTTGTCAGACTTGTAGCTCACATGCCCTGCCAACTAAAGCTCTATCTGTTTTATTCCATCTTCTTTCCACTTATATCTTCTTGGTATTAAAAAAAAAAATCTTTACTTTTTCGATAGCCGCTTCAAAATTTAAAGTTTATAGTCAAATATATAAATATTTAGTGAAGTTTTTAATATATAAGATAGTAGTTATTAAAACTTACCCTAGCTCTGTTCAACATGAGCAAAAGCTATCGAGTTTATGTGAACTTAGACGTTACTTGACAGATCCACCCCTGTCTAGGATATTTGTTTCATGTCCTTCTTATCTTTTTTGTTTCTTCATTTATCTCGATTTAAGTGATGGTATTTGATCGTAGACATAGTTTAAGGAAAAAGAATATTTTGAAATTTGTGATTTTAAAATATTCTATATATATTTATGCGGCTATAAATGAGATTATTAAGGATAAAATAAGGAGTTTAAAGTTAAAGTGTATCTGAATACATAAAAATATCTCCATTTGGTGACAAATTTAAAATATATACTACATACTCCTAGCTTATAAAATACATGCTCCAATATTTGCAAACTCCTAAACTATTAGACTTTCATATATCTAAGTTACCAACACAATTTTGGTTTCCTAATCAGGGTTTTGGTATTCGTTTTGGATTCGATTAATTCTTTGTATTATAGGACCTTTTAGGAAGCAAAATATTCGATATACACCAAAGGCGACTTATTTCCATGACACCATACACGAGATTTTGATTCAGAACTCAATAAGCAAAAACTGTTATATACTTCAAAGCTTACTAATACGTCATAACTCTGAAGTTAAACATGCTTAGGAAAGAATATTACTAGATGTGTTAACCCTGAGAAGTTCTCGTGTTGCATCCCTCCTTTTATGCTTTGTATCTTTTTTTTAGCCAACAAAACGATCTATCCCTCTTTATCTTTGTGGTAGAAATAAAATATGTGTATATCGTATCTTTCCGAAATCTCTATCACTTAATGAGACTAGACTATGTTGTTGTTGTTGTCTATACCAATAAAGATGGTATGTAAGTCTCTTAAATAATTTAAACTATGGAACAAAAATAGTAGTGTCCACAATTGTCCTTTTATTTCTTTGTCTTTCATTCATTCCCTTTAGATAGAAAAAGCCAAACAGACAGAACCTTACTTAGTTGATAGCAATTAGTGACAAGACATGTCTTTTCCTTTTTCATTCTTTTTTCTTATTCACAGGCGTGCATATATATCATCTGAGAATTTAAAAGAAAAATACATACAAAAAAGCAAAAACAAAATGGAAAATTGGATTTTAGTAGTTACATATTTCCTTAAATCACTCTTTTTAGCTTTGTTTTTTTGTGGTGTACATATATTGCTATTATAATCTCTTTTATAAGAGTAGCCCAGAGTCCTTTTCTGTCTACTCATTTCTTGATAGTACTTCAGTCTGTTCTATGCTATGTAGCCTTAGCTTGTCTCCTTCTCCTTGACATGTCTTTCTCCCTCCACTTTCCTTTTCTTCGGAGACGGATTCAGGATTTGAATAATATTGTATCCGTTTCAATTTTTTTGTTTTATTTTTTACTTGACACAATTTTAAGAAAATAACAAGACGTTCAAGTCTTGTGATCATAAATTAAAGATGTTTAGAATGTACCAAAATATCTTTTAATCTTATGATATTAAACATGTTAGGTGGAACGTTGAAATAAAAGAGTTGTCCAAAAAGAAAGGAGATATTCTTTTTAAACGAACTAAAAAGGAACGTAAGACAAACAAATTGAAATGAAGGAAGTTTTATAGATTATAATTCAGGATCGATCTTATCAAAACCTATTCTATTTAAACAAGTTCGAAAATATATTATTTGTACTTATTTAGTAAATCTTTAATCATATATAAAAGGTCCGAGCAAAATTTAATTACTGGATTCAGATGAACCAATAATTTTAGCCTTTGAAATCCATACTTGTTCCTTCTCAACCAAAATTTTAGCCTTAGCTTGTCTCCTTTTCATGTCTTTCTCCTTCATTTCCCTATCTTGTAGACGAATTCAAAATTTGAATATTATGTATTTTAGTTCGAGATTTTATCACAATTTATTTTATTTATCAAGTTCACAATATGTTATATATCTATACTTATATACACAAAAAAATAAATGTATACATATATATATATATATATATATATGTAAAGTAGGAGCGAAATTTAATTACTGTATTCATATGAACCATATAAATGAAACATTCAACCAAAAAAAATAACCTTAGCTTGTCTCCTTAATTCTCCTTGACATGTCATTCCCCCTAATAATTGGTTAACATAATCATGAAATTGGCTAGTTTTTGTAAAAGATGCGGGCAAAATTTTGTGATGGAAAAGTCTTTCAAAAAAGTATTCGTGAGTTAACTAGCACACAATTGTACAAAATTTAGAAAAAATAAGAAAAAATGTAACATTACTCGTTGCATATTCATTAATGATGTGTATCCTTTAGCATTTCAGTGTTATGAAATAGAAATTCAAGATTTTAAACATTTGTCATTTGTTAGTCCATTTATTTTTTGAAAATAAATCGACTGGCTTTGTTAGCCACAAAAATTGGCTAGAACAGGTCTAGAGACCAGTACTAATTGCATTTTCATTAATGACATCTCTTTTTTCAGCTTTTCAGTGTCATTGTAATAAGAATTTAAAATTTTAAGTATTTTCGTGTGTGTTTTAGAATTTTTTTTCAACAAACAAATGCTTGAAATAGAGGTGTTCTGGTGGTCCAAGTTCAATCTCCAAATAGATTTGATAACCTACAAAGATGAGGACATGTTTGTGGAAAGTGAAGAAGAGGATATGTTGGAATATCGTTTTGCAAATGCAGATATTTCTCCTAGGCAACATCGCAATAACAAAAAGAAGCATGAAAGAGAGAATATTAGTTGGGATAGTAAGATAATCTTACTGAGGAATTCGTTCCAAGACACCTATCGATTCGACTGGCAAAACAAAATCACATAATGGTGTCAACAAGATCCAATAAACCGAAGAAAAGGTGATGAACTACCAAGAACTATTGGACAAATTTGAAGAAGAAAAACAAAGGAAATATCTGTTTTTACTTAATGGGAGCGAAAAAAGCTAAAACAATACGACCTCATTTTGGTCTTTTCTTAGAATTGACGTTTTTGCTCCAACTAGAAAGGAAAGACCTCATTTTCGTCTTATAGAATGAACGTGAAAAGCAGAATTCTTAAAACGTATGATTCAAATATCTGACAAAATGGTTATACAAAAAGTCGAGAAAGCATTAGATGACCTATTTCAAGATTAGATGATTCACCTCTTTATTCGCTTGTGAGGGACAACTTGGAAATGTCAAATACCAGGAAACAACCCATAAAAACAGAGAGCTTATGCAGTTAAAGATCCAGTTCACGATGCAGAACAGTCAATTAGCACTACAACAAAAACAACTTTTAGTAGCATTAAATGTTGACACTAATAAAGAGTGTTAAATTCTTTACCGGCATTAGTTTAGTATCATTAGAACCAATGTCGCTAAAGGCTTTAGGGACATATACAAAGAGTGTTAATTGCCGCTAATGATCATTTTTAATGTAGTATAGCCAAGCTAGCCCTTTCCGATGCAGTTAAGACTAAACATTACAAGTTGTCCACGGTAAATCAATGACAAATTTGGGTTATAAAACGTAATTTTCCACTGACCAACTCACTGGACTGGGAAAATGCATGGTTAAAAACTGATTCTCGATGAAACTCTTGAGAAGCTTCCTGATCAAGGCAGCATTTTATCCTCACCATTAGTTACTAATTTCCCAAATTATTTTTCAAAACCTAACAGTATACATCAATTAATATTTATTATTGTGATAAATTAATGGTATTAATCATTATCATTTTTTTGTTTAAACACATGGACTATTGCATTGTCATTTTCAATAATGTGAGACACACACCATGAGAATGTCAAGAAGTTTAATTCTTGACGTGCCCACACAGGCAAAACACACATTTGTGTCCAGACATAAGTATATTTAGTCCAAATTCAATATTTATATTAAAAATTCACTAACGGTAGAAACCAACTAAAATTATGCCTCTGCTATGCGTAGAATTATGGACGTCAGAAACTAAGTCATGATTCAACGTTATATTTTTATTGACAATTTTACTTGTTTGTGTAAAACTGTGTTAACACCACAATTACACTTTGTGTTAACCTAATGATCTTGCAAACTGTGATTGTTAACATGCTTTTCCATGAATTTGTGTAAAACATGTAACACCACAATCACAGTTTGTAAGATTTGGTTTGTTTCAATTGTTCAAGTCCTTAGACCCCACATAATTAAACTGGAAAATAAATTGAATTGGGAAACAATAAGATTTTCACTATTTAAAGTCTGAAAACCATAGGTTATACTAGCAATTCAATTTTCTAACTAACTTATATGCAATTATGGAGAAAATATTTGCCTTTTTTCTGTTGTTGCTTCAGTATGTTATGGCTAGTTCAGCCACGACCCAAACTAACGCTACCACTGATCAATCGACTCTTCTATCTCTGAAATCCCAAATTATTTCCGACCCCTTTCATTACTTGGATGAGAGTTGGTCTCTCAACATTTCTGTTTGTGATTGGGTAGGAGTAACCTGTGACTCTCGTTACCAGCGAGTGAAGTCGTTGAATCTTTCCAACATGACTCTTACAGGCATGATTCCCCGGGAATTTGGAAACCTCACATTTCTTGTTTCTCTTGACTTGAGGAGGAACCATTTCCATGGATATTTGCCTCAAGAAATGGCAAACTTGCGTCGGCTTAAGTTTGTTGATTTAAGTGTGAACAGCTTCAGTGGGGAGTTTCCTTGTTGGTTTGGGTTTTTAGACCAACTTCAAGTATTAAATCTTGGAAATAATAGTTTCACTGGTTCCGTTCCCCCGTCACTCTCGAATGCCTCCAGATTGGAGACTTTACAAATGTCTTCCAATTTACTTGAAGGAAACATCCCGGAAGAGATTGGCAATCTTCACAACCTGAAATACTTGTCCATGCAACATAATCAGCTTACGGGTTCTATACCATTCACAATATTCAATATCTCTAGAATTGAAGTCATTGCATTTACGAACAATAGCCTATCCGGAGATCTTCCCAATGGTTTATGCAATGGTGTCCCAATACTCAAAAGGCTTCATCTATCAAAGAACGAGCTTCGTGGCCATCTGCCTACAAGCTTGTCAAATTGTTCACAACTACAAGTATTAGCTTTAGCATATAATGATTTTGATGGACAAATACATAGTGAAATTGGAAGATTGAGTAACTTGCAGGGATTGTATCTTGGATACAACCATTTCACAGGTATGTTTTATCTTATGAGTACTATTGTATCTAATCACCTCACATCTTTTTTACCGCACATCAAAATAAATGCAGGGATTATTCCACAAGAAATAGGAAATCTTGTTAATTTGGTGACCTTAGGCGTGGAGAATAACCAGATTAGCGGCTCTATCCCGATCTCCCTATTCAATATCTCATCGTTGGAAACTGTTTCACTATGGAGGAACAATCTCAAGGGATCCTTACCACGGGAGATTGGCAACTTAACCAAGATGCAATTTTTATATCTTCACGAGAATAGGTTTACTGGTACGTATTCAAAGTGATAATATAGCAATATATGTATTAATGAAGTAGCTAGCTAAATTCATTCATGTGTTACCAGGTGAAATACCCAAAGAAATGAAAAATCTCGTTGAGTTGGAGTTTCTTAGTCTTGGATTAAATAGTTTTAGTGGTTCACTTCCGATGGAGATCTTCAACATATCACGACTGAGAACAATTCAACTTTCAGACAATAATCTATCAGGAACTCTACCACCAAACATAGGTTCTACCTTACCCAACATTGAAGGGCTTTATCTGGGTAACTTAACCAATCTTGTTGGGACTATTCCTCATTCTATCTCCAATTGTTCCAAACTTACTAACCTAGAGCTTTCACATAACAAACTCACAGGATTCATTCCCACTTCTCTTGGATATTTGACTCATCTAAGCTTCCTAAACTTGTGGGGAAACAATTTAAGCAGTGATGATTCATTTTTAAGCTTCCTCACTTCCTTAACCAATTGCAGAAATTTAACATATCTTGATCTATCTATGAACCCTCTAAATGCCATGCTTCCTGTCTCCGTGGGGAACTTCTCCAAATCCCTTGTAAAGTTTTATGCTGCTGCTTGCAAGATTAACGGCCAGATTCCAAATGAAGTTGGAAACTTAAGCAGCTTGTTAGACCTTGTGCTTTCTCATAATAACTTCATTGGATCAATTCCTACATCAATTGGCAACTTGAGAAACCTTCAGCGCTTCAACTTGCACCACAACAAACTTACAGGATTTATTGGAGATCACATTTGTAAATTGCAGCATTTGGGTGAAATTTACTTGCGACAAAATCAACTTTCAGGATCTCTTCCTAATTGTTTAGGGAACGTTACTTCCCTTAGGTGGATACATCTTGGTTTCAATAAATTGAGTTTCAATATACCAACAAGCTTAGGGAATCTTAGAGATCTAATGGTTCTTAACTTGTCATCAAACAACATGGTTGGTTCTTTACCACCAGAAATTGGAAATCTAAAGGCTGCGACACTGATAGATCTGTCAATGAATCAATTCACAAATGGAATTCCTAGAGAAATTGGAGGATTGCAAAATCTGGAGCACCTTTCTTTGAGACACAACAAGTTGCAAGGATCTATACCTGGCTCAATCAGCAACATGGTAGGCTTGGAATTCCTAGACCTTTCTCATAATAATATATCAGGAATCATTCCTATGTCTTTGGAGAAACTTCAATGCCTCAAGTATTTCAATGTTTCTCACAACAAATTGTATGGTGAAATACCCTCGGGGGGTCCTTTCAAGAACCTCTCCAGTCTGTTTTTCATCAACAATGAAGCATTGTGTGGTTCTTCAAGATTTAGCATCCCTCCATGCCCCACATCATCAACGCATAGGTTAAATAGGAAAAAAGTTCTTGTTCTATCTCTTATGCTGGGAATTGCACTTGTATTTGTTCCGATTACCCTTGTGTTTGTATGGATAAGGTATAGAAGAGGTAAAAGATCTCCTCAGCGAACTGATTCATTGCCTACCGTAAAAAGAGAAAGAATTTCATACTACGAACTGCTCCAAGCTACTGATTCGCTTAGCGAGAGTTATCTGATTGGCTCTGGAAGTTTTGGCTCTGTTTACAAAGGCATTCTCAGAAGTGGAACTCATATTGCAGTTAAAGTGTTCAATCTGCAACTGGAAGCGGCATTCAAGAGTTTTGATACAGAATGTGAAGTTTTGCGCAGCCTTCGCCATAGGAATCTCGTAAAAGTCATCACTAGTTGTTCCAACCTTGATTTTAAGGCTTTAGTGCTCGAGTATATGCCTAATGGAAGCCTTGACAAGTATTTGTATTCACACAACTACTTCCTAGACATTAGGCAGAGACTAAGCATTATGATAGATGTAGCATGCGCGTTGGAATATCTTCATCATGGATGCTCCTCTCCGGTGATTCATTGTGACCTGAAGCCTAGTAACGTCTTGCTGGATGAGGATATGGTTGCCCACCTAAGCGACTTTGGGATTTCAAAACTGCTTGGTGAAGATGAGAGTGATTTATACACAAAAACCTTAGCAACATTTGGTTATATTGCACCGGGTACGTCTCTTTGTTTTTGCTAATTTGAGCATTGATTTTTCGTCTTCTTTTTTTTTCCAAATCAAGAAAGTATATTGCATCTTTTAATTAATTGTTTGACTGTAGAGTATGGACTGGATGGACTGGTGTCAATAAAATGTGATGTCTATAGTTACGGGATCATGTTGCTTGAGACGTTTACTAGGAGAAAGCCTAGTGAGTTTGAGGGAGATCTTAGCTTGAAGCAATGGGTGAGTTATTCACTCCCAGAGGCAGTAATGAACGTTGTAGATGCCAATTTGATAACACCAATGGATCATCGCTTACAGAAGGAGTTAGATATCGTGGCATCAATCATGGAAGTGGCATTAGATTGTTGTGCTGAATCTCCGACAAGAAGGACAAACATGAAAGATGTTGTTGGGATGCTACAGAAGATCATGATTCAACTTCTTGCATGCTGAGCAACGTTCTCGGAATCTCTTATTTGCTGCAAATGTTTACTAAATTGTTAGATTCATTTAAGCATTGTTTTTTTTTTTAATTTTGTTTAAACACTTGATTTCTGCATGATTCTGTTTAGCAATACTGGTTGGTTTCAATAAATCTCACAATTTCCCCTCCACACTTGCTTTGTTCATGACTCCAAAATGAGTGGTTTCAACACTTGGATGATCAAACTGACAACTAGCACAGGAAGGCCTCTTTCTGGTCCAGTAGAATGAATGTTAAAAGCAAATTCCTCAAAATCGTATGATTTAGATACCTGACAAAACGAATAGAGATAGAAAGATCTAATTAACTGAAATGACATATTTCAAGATCAGATGATCCACCTCTTTGTTCACTTGTGAGTATCAACTTAGAAAGGTTAGATACGAGGGAAATATATGTATCCACGTATATTAGGCACTATCCTTCCCGCCCACCTCATTAATATCAATAGGGAAGAATCCGAGGGTAGCCTGATTATCAACAAATATATCTAACATGTGTATCTTCTTTTATGTTGTCTCAATATAATCGAGAAAGGCAAATAACAAACTATATATGTTTCCCAAAACTCTGTTAACTTAAATAGACTTACACACATGGTGTCACACTCTTATATCACGAAAATTTAGTAGTTCAGTTGGTTGACTACTTGAACTTTCACCTGTTGGTAAGGTACCAATTCAATTCCCCACCTTTTAATCCCCTACTCCTAGTAAGAAAAGAATTGGAACAACCAATATGTGAATGAGGGGATGTGTCGAAGAATAATCAAGTAAATTAAAGTGTGTTCTCCCTAACAGTTTAACCTAGCTAGCTTTAAAATGAGGGTCATACATACCTTAAAACTCCTCTAGCCTCAAGAGGATAGCGGACGCAGAACTTAGTGTTGTGAATCTAGCATCCGACCTACGACTCTTATCCCTTTTAAAGGTGATTTCATTCTCAAAATTCAAACTCGAAATCACTGAATAAACATGAAGGAGCCTACCTTCTCTTTCTCTCTCACATCTCCCACCTTTTCTCTAAATTGTCATATAATAATGATTTCCAAAACACATATGAAGTGGTGAATTGATTCAAGGGTCCAAGTGTACAATTTCTTCATAAAAACTTCACTTTTTCTAGGCTTTTGTTTTTCAATTTCAATGTCATAATTCAACTCATTTAAGACATCATGACCAAACAAAATAAGTTTGAATTATTTTGTTTGGAGATTTTGAAGCATTTCTACGTAGTAAATTATAAATATAAGCTCTTATAATTATTCAAATGCAATAATGTGCTTTGTCACAACAATTCTAGACCAATTTATGATTATTAGACGTACATTACTATACTACTACATGATGTAAAAGCTCAACATTGTGTCAGTACTCTTCCTTAATCAGATATTTTAGTTTTGAATCGAAAATGAGGGGAAGTTCTTATAATTGCTCAAATATTGTACTCGTCACAACAATCCCTAGGCTAATTTATGATATTAGGTGTGGACTATATATACCATGTATTATTTAAAAACTTGACATCACCTCACCCTTAATCGATCTTGAGTTTGAGTTCCGAAAATGAAAAAGAATCATAAAAGAAAGTACTTTTTTCTCTTAATTAGGTCTTGTGTGACATGAACTTAGATTAATCATAATTTTAATCCAAAACAACAATGAAACCTAAAAAGATAATTGTCTTCCTTGTTGCCTAAAAAGACAAAATTAGAAAACGTATAAGATAATAATCAACAGTATGATAAAATTGTTATAAATGGACTGTCAAAATGGTCTAGGGAATATGAGAATTTAATTAAATAAAACAACACAAAATAATTATAAAGCCATATGGATTGTCACTTAACGTGACAACAATCCTCAATTATATTATATACTTTTTCTATTTCAATATGAGTATCTAATCTTTCGTGTCATTCTTGTTTTTAAAATTTCAGAAGATAATTGTTTTTTTATTTAACGTTTGTGGTTGACTTTTAATTCTTTTTTTAAAAATAAAAATAAAAATAAATTATAAGATAATGACTAGGTTCAAATTATTAAAAAAAACAGCTTGAACCCTAGTGGACCACAGCATCATCACTACAACTTTCTCTGTTCACTTTTACTCGTTATTTTTACTTTTCATTAAATAGATGGCGAAAGATACCGTTTTAATAATCATGTAGATTGTGATAATTCTAATTAATAGTTGATCTAGTTATATTCAAAGTATATTTTAATATTTAGATGATAATAAATAGTTCAAATTGTATTTTTGTCTATTAAAATAATTTTTTTAAAAAAAGGCAACTATTTCCAAAACATTGGAATTTGAGGTAGCCCAACTAACTTGAATCCTCTTCTCCGTAGCCATCACGCTTGCTCTTAATACCCTTTTATTTTATAAAAAAAAAAGAAAATCATTTAATATCTGAAATCGCGATGTTTAATCTGAATTTCACACCTAATATGTCGATTAAAAATAAAGATATATAATACTCTCTAATAGAAAAAGTTATGTGATGGATCACAAAGTTCAAATCCAAAACCTTATTATCAATTCTCCATAGAGCTCACAATTTTTGACTTCGGGTTATTACCATCATTAAGCCTAAAAAATATGCATATCATGTGAACTTATGTGATGTTTATAAAGCTCGTAACTTATTATCAATTATCCGTAGAGCTCACAATTTTTTTACTTTGGGTTATCGCCATCATTGAGCCTAAAAATTATTTCATATCATGTGAATTTGTGTTATGCTTATAAATCTCGTAATTTTAATTTTCTCTTCAACTTTGATATGAGATTCGACTAAGGTGTGTGACATGTACCCACTTTTTAGAAGCTTGCAAGTTATAATTATTAAGTTTTTTTACTTTGATCAACTCTCGTTAGTCCACCCTCTGTTATGAGCGTCACAATTATACACATTTATAATCAATCAACACTTGTCAAAACTAGTCCCCCTTTACCCCCACCCCCACCCCTACTACTCATTTTTCTTCTTTCTCCTTTATAGCACACCCTTTCTACCACTTCCTTGACAAAACCAAATATCACATACAAACAATGTATTTTTCAAAAGCTTCTAGTACTACTAATTTCCTCTTCATGTTCTTATTATTGATATTTGTCCCTTTTATTACATCCACAACACAAGCTAATAGAAAGTTAGTATTAAACTTGCATGAATTGACGAAAAATCCCAATTTAGAGGACATGAGATTATTGTATCAAATTTCTCTTCCTAAAGGCACAATCCCAAATTCTTCACCTAGCAAGAAGGGTCACTCACACACTATTAATAGAATTCTCAAGTCTGTTCCTAGCCCAGGAGTAGGCCATTAATCACTCTTCTCTAATTTGCATATCGTCGTGATTTCATCCTTTTCAGACCCCATTCGTTGGACTATATATATATATACACACTCTAGTATGCTTTTGTTCTTCTTTTTTATTTCCTTTTTGCATTTTAATTACATTTCAATTTATTAGGAATTGTCACTAGTCCAAACCCAAAAGTCAAGGTATTATCCGCTTTGACTCGATCAACTTTGAGTCATCACAAAATTTTTGGATCTCAAGATTTTGTTCTCTTGAATTTTAACTCAAAAAAAGTGCTTGATATTTTAATTTTGAACCCTCGCACTTATATACCTTCTAATTTTATTTTTGCTCCTACTTTGACATAAGATTTGTTACTTGTCTACTATAGTTCGAATTCTCTAAGCAAATTCAACTTTTGTGGACCTCACAATTTTGCTTCCTTAAGTAATTTAACCTAAAAGATGTTGCAATATATAGTTTAATCGTCAATTCGCTCTTATAGAATCCTTAACATTTTGCTGTAGGTGAATTTCACGATAAAACCTCCTTTGAGTTTCACGCTAGCACCTCGTGGGCCCGTTACAAAAAAATTAACTAGATTAGGTTAGAATTGCACATGAGATCAGTAAAATTGTATAGTTGGATCAAGAGTGATGAAATTGTTTTACATCTACATATTTGAGTTTGTAATCTACAGTATTGTTTATACTTCTATGTTGTTTGATTTAGATAAGTTTTTTATGACATGCTGAACTAGAGCGGCGATTTTTATAAGCTTCTGGAATAAATACACTAATAATCAAGTCTTCAATTAAGTCAAATCAAAGTAATTTTACCATTATTATTATTAATATGAGATTTTCTTAATTTATTCAAGTCTTCAATTAAGTCAAATCAAAGTAATTTTACCATTATTATTATTAATATGAGATTTTCTTAATTTATTCAAGTCTTCAATTAAGTCAAATCAAAGTAATTTTACCATTATTATTATTAATATGAGATTTTCTTAATTTATTCAAGTCTTCAATTAAGTCAAATCAAAGTAATTTTACCATTATTATTATTAATATGAGATTTTCTTAATTTATTCAAGTCTTCAATTAAGTCAAATCAAAGTAATTTTACCATTATTATTATTAATATGAGATTTTCTTAATTTATTCAAGTCTTCAATTAAGTCAAATCAAAGTAATTTTACCATTATTATTATTAATATGAGATTTTCTTAATTTATTTCTTTATTGAAAATGTATTTATCAGCCAACGTGAGATATCAATACGATGAACATCACTTATTTTTTTATTATTAGACATGTACGGTTCATAGACTAAATTTCTCCTTTTTTTCACTTCATGAAAACAAAAACGAAAAATGAAAAGAAATAAGATTATATCAATCAATTCATGAAATAAAATTCAAAAGGAAACTTGAACACGATTTTACTAACTCAGAAATACTGATTTATTAATCGCAACAAATCAAAATTAAATCTCACAATATTTCAATGGATATTAATATAAATTTCGCCTTCATCATTCTATGAATATTTCAATTTCAATTGATAGGTTGTAACTTTTTACAGTGAGGCTGGTGGAGTTGAGCCGTGACCCCTGTGACCCGGCCCGGATGGTGGAAATGATCTTTTTAGAACATGGTGATTATTACCAATATTGCCACTGCTAATTTTCCAATTGTTTTTTTCAATTGAAAATATTTTTGTACCATGAGTTCTTGCTGAAAAAGTTTCATTTGTAGACATTAATATGAAAAATATCATAATAATGGAGATTAAAGAAAATTTATGAACCATATTGGCCATGAGAATTTGTATAATAATTTGTTAATTAAGAAATAGAGAAGAACAAAGTTGATAGAAAAATGTGTACTTTGTTGTGTAAGGAGGGATATGTATTTATAGGTATCATGATTTACTATACATTGAAAATGTTAAGAATTCATCATCCCAACTTAATTATTATTTAAGACAAGTCAAAACAAATTTAGAATATTCTAGAATTGTGTATATAATTCCTTTTCCCAAACAAAGATATTAAATACTCTAAATGAAAAAAAAAATTATGAGATAAAAAACAAAGATATTAAATGCTCTAAATGAGAAAAATTATAAGATCACAAAGTTCAAATTTAAAACTTTTGATTAACCTAGTGTGTATTGTTTCTTTTCAAGATCATCAATTCTAGGGGTATGGTGTATATGATTGTGTTGGTTCGGTTTTTTAAGTATTAAATTAAATTATTTGTATCGGATTTTTAAATTTATAAATCAAACCAATAAATTTGGGTTTTTTAAGCTTGATTTTTTTTAGATTTTTTCAGATTTTTCCGCTAAAGTATTCATATAAACATAAAATTTACTTGTACTTCAAATATTTTATTAGTTTTATCAAAATACAACTATCTAAGGTGTTTCTTAAGAATATAACACAAACAATGATATGATTAGTGACACTAAAATATTGAATATATATATGTGTGTGTATATATATATAGATATAATAATAATAATAATAATGAAATCGGGTAAACAAATGTTGTAAATTAACAAGTAGTAATAACGAAAATGATCATAATTTAAAAGTAATACTAAATCATGCTAAAATAAAATTAATAAGTATAAGTTACATACCAAATATTAAAGGAAATTAAAATTAGATTATGTATTTAAAATGTCTAAATCAATGTAAAACCAAAGAAAAGATATTCAATATAATTGTCATTCTTAGGGTTAAATTAATTTTCTTTTTGTATTAGTATTAAATTGATTTTGATTTAAATTTTATTATAATTACCAACATCTGTGGACTATAATCTTTATATATATATATCCATTCAAAATTCTAAATTTCAAACTTGAGATAATATATTATTCCCTCTATTTAAAAAAGAATGACCTTATTTTCTTTTTAGTCTGTTTAAAAAAAGAATGACCCATTTTGTTTTTTACAACACTTTAACTTTAACTTTACACTTGACATGTTTAAGACCACAAGATTAAAGGGCATTTTGGTATATTTGACATAACTTTAATTTAGAACCACAAGTCTTTTCTTAAACTCCGTTCCAAGTCTTTTCGGTTGACCTTCTTACTCCTATTTATGATCTTGTCCTACTCTAGGAACAATGTCATATGAGACTTGTATCTTTCTTTTGATTCATTTGGTAATACTTTAGAGGCTTATACACGTGATAACCAGATTTTGGGGGTACTTTTGAGTAACTTATGAAATGTCCGTATTTTATTGTAATGGTCGAGTTTTATGCTGACTTGTCTTGGAAGGATAAGACGAGTGTCATCACGTCCATTTTTTGGTCGTGACAGAAAATAAAAACAAAAAATGAAAAGAAAAAAGATTATATCGTTAGATTATCAACCAAATCATGAAATAAAAATTCAAAAGGAAACTTGAACACAATTTTACCAACTCCGAAATACTGTTTTATTAATCGTAACAAATTAAAATTAAGTCTCACGAAATTTCAACGGATATAAATATAAATTTTGCCTTCATTATTCTACGAATATTTCAATTTCAATTGATAGGTTGGAACTTTTTGCGGAGAACGGGTGGAGGTGAGTCGTGACCCCTGTGACTCGGCCCGGATGGTGGATTTGAACTTTTTAGAACACGGTGATTATTACCAATATTGCCACTGCTAATTTTCCAATTGTTTTTTTCAATTGAAAATATTTTTGTACCATGAGTTCTTGCTGAAAAAGTTTCATTTGTAGACATTAATATGAAAAATATCATAATAATGGAGATTAAAGAAAATTTATGAACCATATTGGCCATGAGAATTTGAATAATAATTTGTTAATTAAGAAGTAGAGAAGAAGAAAGTTGATAGAAAAATGTGTACTTTGTTGTGTAAGGAGGGATATGTATTTATAGGTATCATGATTTACTATACATTGAAAATGTTAAAATTTTATCATCCCAACTTAATTATTATTTAAGATAAGTCAGAAAATTTTAAAATATTGTGGAATTGTGAGTATTATTCGTTTTCACAAACAAAGATATTAAATACTCTAAATGAAAAAATTATGAGATCACAAAGCTTAAATTTAAAAATTTTGATTAACCTAGTGTGTATTATTCCTTTTCATGATTATCAATTCTAAGGGTGTATATGATTGGTTTGATTCGGGTTCTTCAAATATTAAACCAAATTATTTGTGTCGGATTTTTAAATCTATAAACCAAATCAATAAAACTCGGATTTTTCAACCTTGGTTTTTTTTTTTGGATTTTTAAGGGTATTTCGGGTTTTTCAACTAAAGTATTCATATAAACATATAATTTATTTGTACTTCAGATATTTCTTCAGTCCTACCAAAATATAACTATCTAAGGTCTTTTTTAAGAATATAACACAAACAATGATATGATTACTGATACTAAAATATCTAAGATATATATAATAATAATGAAATCGCGTAAAACAAATATTGTAAATTAACAAGAACTTATAAGGAAATGATCATAATTTAAAAGTAATACTAAATCATGCTAAAATAAGATTATTAAGTATAATTAGTTACATGACTAAATATAAAGGAAATTTAATTAGATTATGTATTTTAAATGTCTAAATCAATGTAAAACCAAAGAACAGATATTCATAGTATTGTCATTCCTAGGGTTAAATTAATTTTCTTTTTGCATTAGTATTAATTTGATTTCGATTTAAGCTTTATTGTAATCACCAATATCTATGGACTATAATCTTTATATATATATATATCCATTCAAAATTCTAAGTTTCAAACATAAAAAAATATATTACTCCCTCCGTTTCAAAAAGAATGTCCTTATTTCCTTTTTAGTTTGTTTCAAAAAAGAATGATCCCTTTCATTTTTTGACAACACTTTAATTTTAACTTTTCACGTGGCATGTTTAAGACCACAAGATTAAAGGGCATTTTGGTACATTTGACATAACTTTAATTTAGAACGACAAGATTAAAAAGTTTCTTTTCTTTTCTTAAACTTTGTTTCAAGTCAAATTATGTCATCCTTTTTTAAACGGATGGAGTAAAAGATAAAAAAACTATGAAAAAGTATAAGAAATATTTAAAAATTATATCAAAGTAAATATTTTATGCATAAAATAAGATTTTTAATTATATATACAATGTCGAATTGGTTTGATCTTGGGTTATTTTTTTTATTTTAAAACCAAATCAACCTAAATATAATCAAGTTTTTTTAAACACCAAATCAAGTCAAACCAATCACTAGTTAAAATTTTTTTCTCGATTTGATTCGATTTTGTACACCCCTGATCAATTCTCTATAGAGCTCACAATTTTTTACTTTGGATTGTTGCCATCAGCAAGCCTAAAAATGTGCATATCATGTAAACTTATGTTATACTTTATAAAGCTTGTAACTTTAATTTTCTCTTCCACTTTGATATGAGTTCAACTAAGGTGTGTGAGATGCACCCATTTTTAAGAAGCTCGCAAGTTAATAAGTTTTTTTTCTTTAATCAATTCTTAGCTTGTTGGCTCACCCTCTGTTATGAGCATCACAATTATACACATTTATAATCAATCAAACACTTGTCACACTAATATTTTTGACTTAATCAACTTTGAGTCATCACTAATATTTTTGGATCTCAAGATTTTTCTCCCTTAAGTTTCAACCTAGAAGAAGTCTCCCCATATATAGTTTAGTTCTCGACTCGCTCTTATAGAGTCCTTAACTTTTTGCTTCCATTATGACATGAACTTTGCCTAAGAGTTTAAACGACGCTAGCGCCCTTGCAAAAAAGATTAACTAGAATATTAGGTTAGAAATATGTATACAAGATCAACAAAAATGTTTAGTACTACTTCTATATATGTTGTTTGATTCATTCACACAAGTTTTTCTATCAAATCGCCATGCTAGACTGAGACGGCGATCTCTAGAAGCTTCTGGAATAAATATATACTAATAGTCAAGTCTTCAGTTGAGTCTAAAGAAAGTGATTTTACTATTATAATATATATATATATAATATTTATTTTATTGCAAATGTATTTAATTATTTATCGATCAATTTGTTTGTTGATTCAAGAAAGGGATTTAGACTCTTTCTTTCAATGTTTTTTTGATCATCTTGTTAAATCACTTTATTTCTTTTTCATCAACTTGAATTTACAAAACTTTTTTGGCATTTTCTTCAGGTTGCTAACTCAATATCGGCGAAATAAAAAGTTTTAGCATGTTGAAACTTCTTAGGTTTAGAAGCAAAAGAAAGAACCCAAACCTCTTACAATAATATGATTACTTGGGATCGGAGAAAAATTATATCTAATTTCAATACATTATTAGTCGATATGGTATATCAATAGCTTTCTTTTTATTAGACATATTGTACGATTCATAAAATAAATTTCTTATTTTTTTTAACTTCATGAAAAGAAAAAAATTATATCTTCAGATGATCAATCAATTCATGAAATAAAAATTCAAAAGGAAACTTGAACACAATTTACTAACTCTGAAATACTGTTTTGTTAATCACAACAAATCAAAATTAAATCTCATAAAATTTCAACGGATATAATTAAATATAAATTCCGCCTTGATCATTCTAGGAATATTTCAATTTCAATTGATAGGTTGGAACTTTTTGCGGAGAGCTGGTGGAGGTGAGTCGTGACCCCTGTGACCCGGCCCGGATGGTGGAAATGAACTTTTTAGAACACGGTGATTATTACCAATATTGCCACTGCTAATTTTCCAATTGTTTTTTTCAATTGAAAATATTTTTGTACCATGAGTTCTTGCTGAAAAAGTTTCATTTGTAGACATTAATATGAAAAATATCATAATAATGGAGATTAAAGAAAATTTATGAACCATATTGGCCATGAGAATTTGAATAATAATTTGTTAATTAAGAAATAGAGAAGAAGAAAGTTGATAGAAAAATGTGTAATTTGTTGTGTAAGGAGGGATATGGATTTATAGGTATCATGATTTACTATATATGGAAAATAATTTATTAAAATCAGAGTGGACCAAATTATTAGAAGTATACTGAAAAGAAGATTGTCTTACTTAAAAAAAAGAAAAAAAGTTAAATGTTTTACCAAAAAAGAAAATGAAAAGAATATTTTTATGCAAAATGAAAAAAGATAAACGTTTTACCAAAAGAGAAAATAAAAAGAATATGTTTGTCCATAATTAAGGGCCGGAGCCAGCTTGTGGTCAAGAGGTTTCTTGAATTCTTTTAGCGAAATATTATACTATATTGTGATCATTTAAATAAGATAATATCTTCGTGTGTGATTAACTGGCGGAGCCAACTTATGATCAAGGGGTCATCTGAATTCTCCTGAGGGAAATTATATTGTATTATCATCATATATCATATATTACTATTACTAATATATTACTAATTACTAATTATTAATAGTCGAAAGTTTCAAAGACAAAAAGTTAGACTACCATTTTATTCTTAGGCTAAATTAAATATTTAATTAATTAAATATAAATGATAATATTTTAATTATAATAAATTGTTATTTATTTATTATAAAAACAGTGAAAGAATCATTATATTTATTTTAATAGTATTTAACCTTTTAATTTTTCATGTAACTTTTCACGTTTTCGTAATTTTTCGAAAATTCTAAAGATGAAAAGTTAGATTCATTTTATCCATAGGCTAAATTGAACATTCTAATTGACCAAATATTAAATAATCATATTTTTATTACTATTTGAATTGTTAGTTATTTATTCAAAAAACAGTGAAAGAATTAATATATTTATATACATACTATCGCCCCTAAGCTGAATTAAACATTTTAATTAATTAAATATTAAAATAATATTATTTTAATTATTATAAATTGTTAGTCAGTTATTATAAGGCTAATGAAAGAATCATTATATTTATTTTATTAGTATTTAACTTTTCAATTTTTCATGTGATTTTTCATATTTTCGTAATTTTTCAAAAGTTTTAAAGATGAAAAATTAGTTTCATGTTACTCCTATGCTAAATTAAATATTCTAATCAACCAAATATTAAATAATAATGTTTTAATTATTATTGAATTGTTAGATATTTATTATAAAGACAATGAAAGAATTATCATATTTATTTTACCTCTAGACTAAATTAAACATTCTAATTAAATGAATATTAAATAATAATATTTTAGTTATTATTTGAATTGTTATTAATTTTTTATTATAAAGATAATGAAAGAATTATTATATTTATTTTAATAGTATTTGACCTTTCAATTTTTCATATTTTCGTAATTTTGTTTTATAAATTTAACTTTTTTAAGAAAGACTTTTATTTACTACTCCGGAAATTCTTGTGTATAGGAGCCACTAGAAAAACTGGGGTTATTACGACGGTTTTTTTATGAGTAATACGACGGTTTCAAACCGTCACAATGCACTTTAACGACAAGAATTCAACTACTGAAGTAATGTCAAAATTTGTGGTGAAAGTTGTTATCAGATTCCCTTGTACAGGCATGAGAATAGACAAAAATTCAACTATTGAAACATCGGAGCTTAGTGTGTAGGTTTTATACTTATTTGTAGTAATTAGAATTATAATAAGACTTTTTTTTAACTCTCTTCGTATATTTGAACTGTTGTTTTGTCAGCAATTTGCTTTAAATACAGATTTTTATTTTGTATGCTCAAATATTCAGTTTTTATTATAGAGACATAGAAAAAAAATGTCTAGTTGTCTTGCTTTATGTGTATCCTTTTTTTTCCTTCCTTTGTACGTGTAATTTTACATATATATGAACTTTCATCTTTTAAAATGAATGTGATAAAATGTTTACTCTATTTTATTTTACTTTTGAAAAAAAAAAGAAGATGAAACATATAACATTAGATTAATGGTGAAATAAGTTATGTATGAATAGAAAAGTAAAGGAAGTAAATTCCATATAAATAATAAGAACTTTTACACCTTAGTTTTAAATATTTATAATTAACTAATAGTTTAAAGTGCTTGTTGATAAAAACTTAATATAATAGTTTGAACATATTCATTATAATTATCAGGAGATTCAAAAGATAAAGTAAAAAAGTTGAACTATTTTGTTTTCCTTTCACTCAAAGTTATTGTTACATCATTTTTGGTATAAAAAGTAAATAATCTCCTCTCAAACTTCTATATAATTGAAGAAACATTAATATTGCACTACGATTTGCAGAGGACTAATCTCATGCAATCTTTTGATTTTGTAACATTATTCTACCAACAAAAAGGAACTTTTAACACTATCGAGAAATTTAATTTAGATAGTGATTATCTTTTCCTCTTTGCTTGACAAGCTTATTTTTTTACTTATAAATAAAGTTTATTTTATTAACTTCTTATATTATTATCTCAGTACATTAACTCAGTAAGAAACCTCATTAGACATATTTTATAAAAAAAAAAAGAACTCAAATAATATTTTTAATAGTATTTTTTTTAAAAACAATACACTCATCAACACGGGTTACACACGTAAAGCGCGTTCCAGAAAACTAGTAACATATATATCTAATCTCTTAATAAAATTTTTGTCTCCGTTACGATAGATTAACAATAACATACAAAGTATAATTATTTCATAAGTAAAGTCTGAGAAGAGTATTGTAATACAAATCACCATAACTCTATCGTGTGAAGATAAAATAAGATGTTGTCAATCGACTCTCGAATCAAGTAAAGCATTACAAAACATGTTCAAAATATTGGAAACAAAAAATTAAACAACAATAAATAATAGATAAAGGATGCAAATGAAAAACATGTAACATTATACGATATATAAATTTTAAAAAAGGATAATAAAAGAGAAATAATATTGTTCGTGTTTGTACGTACAATAAACTCTAATATAAATAAAAATTCAAAGGGCAACTTGAACACAGTTTATTAATCTGAGACACCTTACGTTGAACATGTCATAAAACACACACAACTAACATTTATTAATCGTAACATATTAAAATTAAATTTCACATAATTTCAATCGATATAAATAGCCTCTAGGAAGAGGAAAATTTCAATTTCAATCTATAGATAATAGGTTTTTGCTAAGAGATGGTGGTTTCTTGTGAGTTGTGACCCTTATAATCGATTCGACCTAGATGGCGAAATTATACTTTTCAGAACACGATAATTATTACAATATTGTTAATTGTGGTTTTCTCCGTTGGAAATATATTTGGACAATGAGTTCTTGCTTAAGAAGTCTCATTTGTAACTATTAATACGAAAATTTTTATAATAATTAATATTAAAGAAAGTTTATGAACCATATTGGCCATAAGAATTTGAAAAATAGTATGTTAATTAAGGAGTGGTTGAAAAATAAAGAGAATAGAAACAATTTGTGTGTTTTTGTGTATGGAGGAATGTGTATTTATATGTATCATAATTAATGGAATTGTATTTTTCTTAAATTGTTTTATACTTGGAGCAATTTAAAAAGTGATTTTTTTTAAAGATAGTAAAATTAAGACATAACAATCTACACTCAATTCAAATTAAATTAACACCACTCTTTTTGTTTTTTTACCTTTTTACCTTCAAAAATGTTTTTATTTTTATTTTTTTTAATCTTTTTTTTTTTAAAAAAATAGATGTTTTCAATTATTAAAAACAATTTTTTTAAAAATAAGTTATTAGAACTTGAAATTTTTAATGTTATAACTTTGAAATTCTAAATCTACTTCTCTAACTTGAAAATATTAATATAACTAGATGGGCAAGGCCCGTGCTAGCACGAGCCCAATATTTTATTGTCATTGAGCAACAAAAAATATCAATAAAGAGTAGAAAAAGATTAAAGTAGTACATGAAAAATGTAAAAAGAAAATATAATTGAAGCAAGTAGAAGTCATAACTCATATATGACATATTCACATAAATTTTCTATTGTCCTTCATAGCTTCTTGACTCACTTCCCACTTCTTTTTCCAGAAAGCTTATATGTTCTTTAAAATTTGTACATGCAATATAAAAGTTACACAGCAGAGAACAACAACTTAATTAAGTTCTACAATGATTTACACTACTCTTTTTAGCTGTCATGATTTGCTATACCATCAACAGTAATTTTACGACTGACTATTAGACGTGTTTCATACTTTGTCTCTTCTGTCAAAGATAAATTAAAGGCAATGCATCAGATGAAGAAAGATGAAAATTGTGAGAGGAGAAATTGTAGCATAATTTTACTGAACCCGCATTTTAATTCAACAATCAATTTCATTTAACTTACACTCTCAAAGTATCCATGATTACTTGGTGGATGGAGCCAATGCTCATAAAGAACTTTAGAAAATTTAAGGACAATAAAAGAAAGTCAATCAAAAATTTTAATATTGTACATTTTAGTAGAGACATTGAATGATGATACATTTCCAATGGAAACCAGTAAAGTTTGAAAGTAGAGGAAAAACTGGGATTGTAACCAAGAAAAGAACATTAATTGCAAGTAGATTAAAAGATAAGTCGATCTATATATAGAATATGTGTTTCAGTCTTTCTCTTACATCATAAGGGCATCAACTTGGTGGAAATATTGTTAACCAAGATACTTCGCTGAATGATGAGAAAATCAAATCTCGGACTATAGGCTTCCGAAATACAAATAGAGCTGCTCAAAAATCTCTCTTCATAAGTTAAATTTAATCAAACAAAACATATGCCTAGGTTATAAATTCCTCGCGCTGTAACTACTATTTACCTCATAAAATTGAATTTTATGATTATATTCCCCCCACCCCCATAATAATCAGTTAATCAGTTTATGCCAAAATCACCATGCCCAATGAACTTCAACTTCTTATTTGATAAAATCCTTGACTACATAAGTAATCACTGATCTTATTAACCCTATTCAAATTTATCATCACTAAATGATTTATTTTGTAAGACCTCCCCACCTTCATCATCTAGGTGCTTTATTGTTGCATTTTCATGACCACATACACCTCAGTTACCTAATACAACAATAACATATTTAATATAGTCCACAGGTGGAGTTTGAGGAGGGTAAAATGTGCGCAAATCTGACCGCTATCTTCTAAGATAGAGAGGTTGTCTTCAAAAGACCCTCAGCTAAAAGAAAACAAAAACACAATATTTAAGAAGACAATAGCAACAACAAGATAGTAAGAAAGTAGAGGCTTTAAGCCAAACCTGCAAAACAAAAATACCAAAATCAGCGGTAGTATATGCATATGCTATTAACTATTGAGATCTTTAAAGTGTTCAAGCTTTTTCTTATATTTTCCTTTTTGACAAGTGTCAATGCTATGTCCTTTTTCTCCACTAAAAACTACAATATACACTTTCTACACATTTTACATACTCCAAAATTATTAGATCCTGGAAGAGGTTGAATAGCAACATATATGCTTTTAAGTTAGGCATGAAATATATTCTCTGAGTAAAGAATCTCACTCAACTCTATGTTACCAGAGCACCATTCACTCCACTGCATTGCATAGAATTGTGCCCCTTATCTGTGACTGCACGTATGCGGCAGCTGTCTCACCAACAATAAGTATACATGTTAAAAGCATTAGATCTTTCCATTTAGAAGCCATAAAGCTCACCCATGTTCAGTAAACTATAGGAGCGGAAGAGAAGGCATCTCTAAAGATAAATATTCCAACCCAAAAAATTTTAGCAACCAATTTTTTTTATACTTGTATTAATACCAAAGTAAACACTCATATAAGAACTCAATTAAATGTAAAAAAAATCAATTTAGCCTACTTCTTATGATGATAGAAGCATCACAATTCGACCTCAAAGAATCTAATTCAGTCAAATTTCGTGCAATTTTTTTGTTTCAAATACATTTTCACTTAATATTGTATCCAAAAGTAAATCATTCAGTCAAGGAGTAACGGTGTCTTACTGAAGAAAAATCGACATAAAAATGATTTTTAAAAAATATTTTGGTCTCCATCCATCAATAGGCATTAAGGAAAATATTTGAAACTTCAAAGCTTATATGGTATATCATTTCGGAGAAAAAAAAGTGACAAATAATGACAAATCAATAGTTGGTAAATCTGATTAAAAAAACAATTAGTAGAAAGCTTTCGGAGAAAAAAAAAGTGAAATATACTAAGTTGGTAGAGCCCGTTGGAGCACACTCGTTGTTCCTTACCTAAATAATGACAAATCAATAGTTGGTAAATCTGAAATATTTTTCTAAAATTATTTTATGTATTAATTTTACTATTGTCTTGAGCTATAAAAATATACTAATCATGACTTTATGCAATTAGTTCTTAATAGTTTTGTTATAAGTTTTGTTATCACTGATCTGGCCATTTTTTCCGAATACTATAAGCTCTAAATAATTTTCGGTATAAACTTCTTTTGCTACTTGGTTATTATATTTTAACATAGTATCTAACTTATAATGATTCTATAAATAGTTGTTAACTTGTTATAACATGCTAGCTAAAAGAATGTATGACCTAGCGGCAAACAAAATCATTTGAAAGTAAATACTTACCAGCGTGAGAACATTGGCTAACATATGCGTCATCCGATATGATTCTTTGAAGGATGTTGATGTCTATGGACAGCCCATGCTTAGAATATGTGTAAATAATATGTAGTTAATGTCGCCAATAGAACAACCAGAGTAGCATTGATATTGTCTCTTCTTCATCCTTTACAAATGTGCACTCACAAGCATATCTGCATATATATCACACAAACAGATTACATAAACAAAGTTCTATTAAGAACAGTTTCTTTAAATAAAAAATCCCTTACACATTCTTTATAGCAAGAAAAAGACTTTCGGAAATTGAAAAACGACGTCTAATGATCTGCTCTTCATCTTCCTCACCACAATTTTCTTAAATTTCGTCACCTTTAATCCAAATCCAACTACTTCTTATTTTCAGTTAAATCATCAAAATTAGAATAAATTGTTTTCTGCTGATTAGTAATAGATAAAAGACAATAAAAAATAGATAAAAGCCAATAAGATTACTACTTTAGTGTCAAGTCCAATATAGACTGTAATTAAGCTTAAAGGTAACCAAAATAATTGACAGAATATAAGTGCGTTACTGACATTGAAAACTTTGCTAACATAACCTTCGAGTTGTTGTCAATGTCATTAGGTGTTATAAAATTGACCAAGAAAATATAGATATATTCATTCCTGCAAGTACCAAAAAAATGTTAGAATTTGAAATATATAAACAAATGCAATATTGAAGTGGTATGGATAGAAAAACATAAGTTCTGAGAAAGCGGCTTATAAAGTTCTCTTCTACCCGGACCATTGGCTTATATCTTCGGCTTACCGTTATCTTGTTATCAATGAATTAAAGCTAGTACTCATAATGAGGACATGCTCCATATGCTGCCACTTCTCTTTAATCTAAGAAAATTATCTTCTAATATTCTAATCAGATTCTGCTTTCTGAAACCCTCTATATTGAATTTCAAGTTCATTCTCCATATGTTTTGCATCATATCATTCTTGCTCTTCTTCACCTACCTGACCATCAATTACTTCACCTATATATCTCCTAGCACTAATAGCAGTAGCACAAGTATCCATTTCAGAATGTGCACAAATGCATGTTGTTAGGTTTTCATGGAACTCTCTCTTGCTGGCTTTACGTCTATTGGATCGCCCATGAAACCTATTTGAGACATTCGAATTTGTGAGGCAAACTCTTCTCATGCCATGTTATTTCGATGAAGGAGACTTCTACGCATTTGGGCGGATAGTTGATTTCTGATCAAAATATCTCCGGAAACACGAAAATAATTTTAAAAAGTTTGCCCTTTCCTGGAGTAACAGACCAACAAATAAAGTAATATGGTATTTCAGTAAAGAAAATGACATTTTTAGGAGTATCATTTTGACAAAAATTAGTTACCAGAAGAGCCAAATGCTTAGAAAGTTCCACAATAGCCTTTAATGAAATCCAAACTAAATGAAGTTGTGCCATCTTTATCCAAGGAGAAGTTGGCTATCTTTTTTATTCCAGTAAATAAAAGCATAAATACATCATTATAACTATATTAGTAAAAAAAAAATATATTCTGCATTAATAAGGATTGGGAACAAAAAAATAACGAAAGAAGGAAAAAAAACTCACCTGAATTGAAAAATACAACACATACGTAATTATTATTATTAATATTATTATTATTATTATTGTTATTGTTATTATTATTATCAGTATTATTAATATTATTATTAGTATTAGTATTATTATTATTATTTTTATTAATATTATTATTATTATTATTATTATTATTCTAATTATTATTATTATTATTATTATTTTAATAATAATAATTATTATTATTATTATAATTATTCTAATTATTATTATTATTATTATTATTTTAATAATAATAATTATTATTATTATTATAATTATTCTAATTATTATTATTATTATTATTATTTTAATAATAATAATTATTATTATTATAATTATTATTATTATTGTTATTAGTATTATTGTTAGTATTATTATTATTATTATTATTAATATTATTATTATTATTATTATAATAATAATAATAATAATTATTATTATTNTTAATATTATTATTATTATCCTTATTATTATTATTATCATTATCATTATTATTATTATTATTATTATTATTATAATAATAATAATTATTATTATTAGTATTATTATTATTTTAATAATTATTATTATTATTATTGTTATTATTATTATTATTAATATTATTATAATAATAATAATAATAATAATAATAATTATAATTATTATTATAATTATAATTATAATTTTTATTATTTTATTATTATTATTATTATTGTTATTATTATTATAATTATAATTATAATTATTGTTATTATTATTATTGTTGTTATTATTATTATTATTATTATTATTATTATTATTATTATTATTATTATGTAAAGCACTGCAAAAGGTAAAATGGGCTCAAGTTAATAGTACAATTTTCTTAACTTTTAGTACAACCCAGTGATGCTGTGTTAGTCCTTCAACTCCCTCTTCTAAATAGGGGAATACTAATAATAATTATAATTATTATTATAATTATAATTATAATTTTTATTATTTTATTATTATTATTATTATTATTGTTATTATTATTATAATTATAATTATTGTTATTATTATTATTGTTGTTATTATTATTATTATTATTATTATTATTATTATTATTATGTAAAGCACTGCAAAAGGTAAAATGGGCTCAAGTTAATAGTACAATTTTCTTAACTTTTAGTACAACCCAGTGATGCTGTGTTAGTCCTTCAACTCCCTCTTCTAAATAGGGGAATACTAATAATAATTATAATTATTATTATAATTATAATTATAATTTTTATTATTTTATTATTATTATTATTATTATTGTTATTATTATTATAATTATAATTATTGTTATTATTATTATTGTTGTTATTATTATTATTATTATTATTATTATTATTATTATTATGTAAAGCACTGCAAAAGGTAAAATGGGCTCAAGTTAATAGTACAATTTTCTTAACTTTTAGTACAACCCAGTGATGCTGTGTTAGTCCTTCAACTCCCTCTTCTAAATAGGGGAGATATCATATATGAAATTTTCACTTTACAAAAACATTCTCTATTTATTATTGAGAAACTTTCACATATAGCCACTTAAAAATAATTAATATACTCAATAGCTATAGTTTGATAAATACGATTGTAGCTACGTGTTATATGGAGGAGAGAGGCGAGCGAGACTGGGAGAGAGAGGAGAGAGGCGAGAGAGAGAGAGGGGAAAGAGTGGGAGAAAGGTGAGTGTATATGTATAATGGTAAGATAATTGCATATTATACATATGTAATTGTATATATGGCAAGAGAGACTGGAAGAGGGAAGAGAGAGGCGAGCGAGAGAGGGCAAAGAGTGGTAGAGAGGTGAATTGTATATGTATATAATTTTATATAACTGTATATTATACATATATATTTGTATAAATGGCAAGCGAGATTAGGAGAGGGAGGAGAGAGGCGAGCGAGATTGAGAGAGGGAGGAGAGAGGCGAGCGAGAGAGGGCAGAGAGTGAGAGAGAAGTGAATTGTATAAGTATATAGGCTAAAAATTGTATATTATACATAATTTTTTGTTATCCTGGCGAATTATACATATACAAACATGATGAATTATACAAACTCGAAGTCAGCCCATATAATTAATGTATAATGTTAGTCGTGGGTAGTAATTATAATAAACTATAGCTATGATGAGTAATTAAATAGTATAAGTTTGCTTATCCGCATAATTTTTCCTATTTTTTTTTATATTATTTTTGTTATAGAATTATTTTTTTCTTAATTTGACTTTTCTTTAGATTTTGGATAAGATAATTAGCCCCTATCACAATCCATAATAAGTTGAAAACAAGGCTGGCAACTCTTGAAAAGGAAATTTGCATGGAATTGTCAGCTTCACTAAAATATGTATTTAAAAATTCATATAATTTCAAGTAACTAAATATAATAATTAAATTTATAATTAAACATTTAACTCTCTCTCTCTATATATATATATATATTTGTGTGGTTTAAGATTACAAAAAAATTATTTGATGAACATCTTTTAATATATAAAGTAACAGTTTCATGGTGTGGTACTTTATAGATTATATATAAATTCAAATATTAATCGAACTTTCTTTCCAAAATTCTTTATTCAACTAAATATTATCATGTCATATATAAAGAGAAAGGAATTTTCTTTTTTCTAATTTGTTTAGTTATAAAACACAAAGTTCAAGGAATTTTTTCGATATATAAATACAAAGTTCAAGAAATTTCAATCATAATTTAAAAGAGTACTTGTGCATTATTCCTAAAATCTAATCATAATATCAAACAAGTGGCATATAGTTATGGGTTCATTTGAAATAGATGTTTTGAATTAAATTTATATTTATATTTTAAAACAATTGAATAAATATAATCAATAAAAAAAATAAAATAAATTAATTAAAGTGAGATCGAATATTAAATTTAAAACTATAATATTTAAATTTCAAATCCATAAAAATCAAATGAAAAAAAAAAAGAGAAGATAAAGCATGTCAACCTTTCCTATTAGTTAAAAAGAGTAAATATACGGACCTTCTTTACGATGTAAAAAGAGTAAATATAGGGACCTTCTCTACAATGTAATTTGCGGTAAAATAATTAATATAATTTCACGTTTAATAAGAATTCGATTCGAACTCTTAAGAGTGAATGATCATGTTGAGATTATCACTTTCAGAATCCTTTCATTACGGAAATTTTGTGTGAATTAAATTTAGTTGTGATTCAATGCACATGTTGGTAGTGCAACTATCAAAGTTAAACTTTGCAATGTGAGAATTCTAGTGCGAATTTTCGATTTAGTTGAACCTCGATATAAATATTGAGAGTGTCACCCTCACTACCACACCAGAAATTAATCACGCAATAAGGAAATCTTGCAAAATCAGATTTAATCATACATCAATGTGAATATAGAAAGTGTCGCCCTAACATCTTGTAAATGCAAAATTCTACATAATTTCATATTGAATCGAGTACTATGCACACCAAAAAGAAAATTATTAAGTACAGAAATCCAAATAATTTGAGCGCTAATTACATTATATCTCGAAAGTTTCTCAAAACATAATAAGTTCGACTTTTTCAGAATTCATGGAGATATTATTCGCTTGTTCAATACACAAGTGTTATATCACATACATAACTATAAACCAAACTCATACTGATTTAGATTTAACATAATTTGAGTTATATATCAACAATAACAATTTATATCAAATACATTGTATACAAATAAAGTTATGTATCCGAATATTAAGAGAAATAAAACAAGAAAATACTATCAAACCTAAGAATCCATTATCATATAATGAAGCATGTTATATTTTATTTAAATTTAATCGAAACTTCAACGAGACCTAACACTGGAGAGTGAGGACACCAAAAAAGGAAATAGCTGTCAGTGAGAGTGGTGAGCACGCAAAAATACTCCTCAAAAGAATCACAAAAACAACTCAAAAATCCCATTTGATTTCTCACTTTCCATACATAAATTTATGTAAATAAGTCATTTTCCCCCTCAATATCTGTTTCTGGGTGATTCTTGAACATGGGTTGCTCTGGATCCAAAGAAAATGGTACTCTCCCTTTTTTTTTTGGTAATTCTTGGTGAAATTATTTGCTTTTACTAATTTTTAGGTAATACCCAATTGGTTATAGAGTTGTATTATGTAAGTTTTGCTGTAAGGGATTTGCATTTGTTGTAAAAATTGTTGCTTTTATTGTTTTTTGCTCTTTTCTGGGAATTTTCTTTGTGCTGTGCTTGTGTTCTTGTTATTTTTGGTGAAATTAGTTGTTTTTTCTATACCAATTTTTAGGTATACTCAATTGATTATATGGTTTAAGATTTTTCTATAATTTACATTTCTGTTTGTTGATGGATTTGCATTTGTTGTAAAGTTGGTTGCTTTTCTGGGAATTTCACTCTCAAGGACTTTGATAATTCATATTTAACTTGTTTGTGATGTTTGAGGACTAGCTTTTTGATGAATTAAGTGTTGGGAGGTATTTAGCACTTTTTAATTGAAATTGCCCCCATGAGTTAGGAGGGACTTGTATCTTATTTCACAAGTTCGAGCCTTGCCCCAAACGAATTAACTTCAGTATTCAAGTGGAGAAGGAACTCTGCCTGTGTGAGTTTGTTTACATTGTCGGTCCCAAGCCCGGATAAAAGAGGAGAGTTGTTGAGGATCAATTGGAAACAACCTCTCTACCCCATAGAGGTAGAGGGGTAAGGATGGGTACATCATACCTTCTCAGACTCCACTTGTTTGATTACACTGGATTTGTTGTTGTTGTTGTTATAGTATTTAAGTGGAGAAGGTGGAGGGGTGGCCCTAATCATCCCTTAATTTCGAAGGTTGCATTGGCGCAAAGGGTTGAATCCAGAGGGATTTTTTTATTATAAAAAAAATGAAATTTTGTCTTTAGCGGATAATGTGACCGTTTTATGGTGATTAGTTAGCTTAGAGTTGTAGAGGTGAAGATGGGTTGCTTATTTGACTAAAAGGATCGATAGATGAATGATGCCTCAATCTGAAACTAGTAAGTGTCAACTCTATGAATCTTCCATATTGACAATGAGTATAAAAGTTAAGCTGTAGAAACCATCATAGGAAATAAAAGTTACATTTGCCCAAGTTTAGACTGGTGCACGTTTTGATCCGTAACATGATTTTTCTCGCATTGTACTTTACTTCAGGACGTGTGATGGTACTTTCTAGAAATGTGGTGAGAGAGTAGATGTCAAACAGATTGTAGACACCCAATATCTTGTGCTTGTCTACTATCTGTTCGAGCAGCCTCGGGAAAAAACCAATTTCTTATCACCAGCTTTTATCAACAGATTGTCTTTTCATATTGCTTTTTTACGTTTTAAGTCAAGTTTGAAGTAAGTGGATATAAGTAGCCCGATATTAGGAGTTGAAACCAAATCCACGGAGTGTTGGCTGAAAGTGAAGAAATACCTAAAAGCAACAAGTTCAGTTACTTCTCAGAATTTTTGGGTTGAAAAGCATGACCATCTCATCTATAAGTGCTTAAGTTGTTAGAGAGAACAAACTTTTATAAGATGAACTGCTGGTTCCTGGCTGTCATACTCAAGTTATCAGAGTTATTGAGTGTATGAGTTCATGTTGTAACTGTTACGGCCTGGTTAGGATGGTTTTATGGTCATCTAACTTCCAGTCAGACATCCATTTGCCAGTGCGTAATATGTGAAACATTTTTGCAGATTTTGCTTCCCTTGATTCGGCAACCTATAATTTCAAACCTTCTGCATTAGCCTTTCGGTAATGGACTTATATAATGTCTCTATTTCCTTTTCATTTTTGAGTAATAGTTGTTCCTTTGGTTAGTTGTCTTTCAGTAGAAGTTCTTTCTTTGCTATAACGTTTTATTGTTTTCTGTCATATCTACCCATTCCTTTTCATTCTCTGTATAGTTCTCATGTTATTGTTGTGATGAGCGCTTTGTTTCTTAGACTATCTTCACAGTTCATTTTGTAATGACTTCGGATTATTTTCCTGACATAATGATCTTATCAACCTGTTAGTTATCCAGTGTTTGTTGTTTTCTGTTACATATTGATACCACTATCTACCATATGTCAACCATCTCTGCTGTATGTATTGACTTCACCTTATTGTTTCGCTTACCCTTCCATACTAGTAGTCGTAGTATTTCTCCCATAGTTTCTTGTCCGTCAATTTCTTTTACTATCTATTGTCTCTTCTTGTGCTTCAATATTGCACTTTTTTGGTGTAGTTACTGTTCCTTTTTCAGAATGCTTTGTCATGATCCATTCACTTCAGTTATTTTTTCTCGATGCTTTTCCTTGAGCTGAAAGTCTCCCAAGGTAGGGGTAAGGTCTGCATACGCTCTACCCTCCTCAAACCCCACTTGTGGGATACACGGGGTATGTTGTTTTTTAGCAAATTCGTCATTCTATTCTAATCAGCAGTATTTAGTATTGGATCTTTTACAGTAGTCTATTGAAGGTTATATCTTCATAAAAAAAAAAGTAGTCTATTGAAGGTTATATAATCCTAGGAAGATGAATGTGATCAATACTTAGGTCACTTAGTCACATCCCTATTATACCCGTCACACTCATCTGTTATCACAAAGTTTATAGTCTGTGTTTGTTCTTGTTAAGTCACACACTGGATGAGGAAATGAGTCGCGGTCTCCTCTCATGAGGTTGTGTCGGACCCAAAGTTTCACATTTAATAATTCTTTACGTTATTGGCTTGTTTAAAGCATAGGACTATATGAATTATGGCTATCACGTGGTAAGGAAAGGAAAAAGAGAATACTCCAATGCTTTATTTCTTTCCATGACTTCATGCTGCCTGCTATATCCCGTGAATTCCAATACTGATAGATCATGAACAATTTTCTTAACTTCTTATATGATATATATTCTTTTAAAAGCACTCCTGAGCGACGGAGTTCTGAGCTTGTTTCTTGATTGCAGATGCAGCTAAACAGATACGAAAACCAAAGCCTTGGAAGCATTCAGAACCTATTACGAGGGCTCAGCTTGTACAGATGCGTGATGAATTCTGGGACACAGCACCACATTATGGGGGTCGAAAAGGTAATCTCCATAAAATACGAGAAGTTTTACCATTATACTTGTTTCCTGTTTCTGGAATAATTGGTTCCTAGAGCCAGAAGATAGGAATTCTTACTATCTCAATTTTCTTATCCGAAAAGTACTATCTCATTGTTCTTTGTGCGTATTTTGTCATCGGTCCTTGCATTTGAGATATTGTTCAAGGCATTGAGCTACTCTGTCTTTCATGTTACACATCAGTCTCAGATAATCAATGGGACGTTATGTATGACTACTATTTGACCTCTGGCATTAGCTAGACTTTTTTATATTATAATGATGTTCATTGCGAAGCCAGAAAACATTATGGGCAACATCTACACCTTCGGGATTCCAAATACCTGAACTCGTTACACTCCCCCACCCCCCCACACACTTCTATATGAATATATACCTCTGTGTACTTATAAAACAGCATAGCAGATGAAAATATCCTAACCATTATATTTCCTTCGTCAGAGATCTGGGATGCACTCCGAGCTGCAGCAGAGTCGGATATAAGCCTTGCACAAGCAATTGTGGACAGTGCCGGGATAATCGTGCAATCCCCTGATTTAACAATATGCTATGACGAAAGAGGTTTGTAGTAGTACGCTTTGCCAAATACTTGTTGACTTCATTCCTCTGTAATCCTTGTATCTGGAGGTGGATCCAGGATTTGAAGTTTACTGCTTCCTACAACGACTTTAAGTTAGATATTACGATAATAACTCAAGGTTTAAATATTTATAGATATTTCGTGAATGTTTCAACACATAACACAATACTCTAGATCCGCCACTGATGTTTGTATCAACTGTTATTCTTTTGCAGGCGCCAAGTACGAGTTGCCCAAGTATGTTCTAAGCGAGCCAACTAATTTGATTCGCGATAACTGAAAACTGAAAAGACAAGTTATTAATGTACAATGCTTCATTGAGACGTACATTGTTGTAAATTTATTGTCACAAGTTATTTCTTTCTACAATTGATATTGTTTTGTGCATGATGTTCCTATCTCAAGATATCAAAAAAAGCTATATGCCCATAAATAGAACAGCAACCATTTACACAGGGTATTATTTTGGACACAATATAGAATTGGTAAAGTTGTTTACATCTGAGGTCAAGGGTTTAAACTGTGGAAATGGCTTCCTGTAGAAATTTTGCAGGATAAGACTACGTATAATAGACCTTTTTGGTTTAATTCTTCCTTGAGTGTCATAGTAGGAGCTTTAGTGCAACCGACTGTCCTTGTTTTAAGCATAAAATTCCATCAAAGGTTGTGATAGGGTAAAGGTTGTACTACTTTATCTTTAACTAGTTTCGAGCCTTGCAATCTCTATTTAAGGTGGAAAGATCTCATATTCAACTAACTATACGATTTGATAGTAGGTCGTTTTATAAGAGAGTGCCACTTAGGATAAAATGAAAATCGTGAAAAAAAATATAGAAATAACTTCCATTTTAAACGTACTAAATTAAAAAAATAAAATAAGATACATAAATTAAAGCGGTGGAGTAATATCTTAAATTTTATGGAATAATACATACTAATATAATATAGTATGTTAAGAAGTCAATCTTGATTTGCTGTTTTATTGGTGGATAGTAGTTGATTTGTTTCTTTATATTGAATCTTTTATATTATTATTTTTTCAACTAATCATTTAGATCATCAAACTAATAATTTTTAAATCAAATTTCTAATATGTTTGACTGTTTGTTAGTTGTTAATTGCTGACATCTCTCCAAATTCACAACTGGTAAGAGTGTTTGGTTTAACCACTTAATCCATCAAAAGTTAAATCGTTCAAAAATAGCTCAGTTCGGACTTTTCAAAAATATTGATATGTACTTATACTTTAAAAATAATGTATTTTTAGAGGAACAACACAAATACAACAAAATTTTGAGAAAGTTCGAGCAACATAATTTCAAGATAGAAATTTCATAAGCTTCTTCTATTTCTCAATTTCAATCAAACAACTTGGAACAAATCAAAAAAATACTTTTTTGTAATAAAAAAAAATACAAACCTTGGAGAAAACTTAAGGTCTTTCTTCAGACCAAATTTAAATCTTCCCAAATTTGTAATAATAAATAAAAATAAAATTCTTTTAATTTTTTTTTTCTCTTTTCTACATCTTAAACTTTTATTTAGGTACAAGAATGTCAAAATCAGTAACTGTCCACTCTGCCACTTGATTTGGATCTTTATAAATTTCAGTTCCCAAGTTGATTGAAGTCCATTTCCTTCTTGCTGGTGTAGTTCCTGGATCCTACAAGAAAATATGTTCCATAATTAAATTTTATTTAAGAAAAAAAATCAATTTGGTAATCTAACTATACCTAGGAAATGTTTTTCAATAATTGTTAAATAGTATTTTGAAACGATTTAAGTTATATACACACATATTTTAAAGACTTTCAATATTATTAGTGTAATTTAACATGTTATAGGAGGTGTATTTTTTACTTGGTTATCAATTAACGCTTGTAAAAAAATTTACTTGTCATTACGTTACAAGTACTCGAATGTGTACATATTTTCAACAATGTCAGTTCGTAGAAATTATAGCGTGTTTGACCAAATTTTTGAAAAGCAAAAAAACACGTATTTTGGAGAGTTTAGATATTTGTTCGTTTTTTTAGTAGTAACATAAGTTGTTTTTCAGAAGCAAAAAGAAAAGTAGTTTTTTCCCGTAATTACTTTTGAAACATTGATCAGTCACAAATTACTGTTTTAATCTATGTTGTTCAAACTCTTCAAAAATGTCTACAAGTATTATTAGATTCTTCAAAAGTAGTGCATGCATTCTTGGAGAAGCCAACACAAGTACGACAATATTTTTTAGAGAGTTTGAGCAACATAAGCTCTAATATCGACAAAAGTGTTTTTCAAATTGATTAGTCAAACATTAATTGTTGCTTTTTAAAAGTACTTTTTCAAAGATGAAAATACTTTTTGAAATAAGCATATTTTAAAAGTTTGACCGAACAGAAAAGAAAAGGGAAAAATATATTCAAACCTGGTAGAAATAAAGTGATTGTGACAACTTCCCAACATCAAGTTCCCATGTTTTTGGATCTCCAATCCAACCATCACCTTTCCTAGTAGGATAACCATAATCCCCCCAAACAGGATGTGGCAAAATCTGCAAAATCTCCTGAGGTTGAGGATTACTATAAGGATCACAATGAACATTAGGTTCCTCAATATGTTCCCCATTTCCAGGTGCACAATACATATGATAAGCCTCATAAGGGAAACGAATCGTATCGTTTCGATGAATTCTTGATCCATTTGAGAAAATGTGGTATGGTGGACATAGTTTTGGACTATCTGGTTTGCACCATGATGGTGTTTCTGGATTCAATATCATCTCACTGTATCGCGTAACGTCTGTTGTTACATTCCCATCACATAACTTGCCATTGTTCTTCCAACAACTCCCTATGTCCATCAAGTAAAATTGGCTATTTGGACCTCCTCCTTTTATCACATTTAAGGTAAATTTCACCTTAAAATTTGGTGATTCTGGTATCTACACAATAACAACAACATACTCAATATACTCCAGAAGGATAGTATGTACGCAGTCTTACACTTAACTTGTGAAGATAGAGAGACTGTTTCTGATAGATCCTCGACTCAAATATAAAAAAAAAACAAGTATGTAGAATTAAAATGTATGTTTGTATAAGTTTTTACTCACAATTTTTAACATGCCTCTAGTTGGATAATGATATCCACCAGAAAAACCAAATGTAGCATCTGATCTTAAGTAAAGCATAAGCCAAGGATACTTATTTGATGTCTTCAACACATGATGAAAAATCCAACTACCTTTTCCCAATTCTTTCTTCCATTTAACAGAATAAAAAGAAGAATTATTCTCTGTTCTTGATTTACTATGCAAATCCCATGTACCATAAAAACTCCCTTTAAGTGTAGTCCTATTAACACCTTGTAAAGTTGTGTAGTTGTGAAAAATCAATGGTTGGTTCATACACCCTTTTCCGAAACACGGAAAGTTGTTATCAGGCCCATACGGGCCTGATAACAGCCCGTTTTTCGGACACTTAGCAGCGTAAGTATCCATGTTTCCATTCTTGAGCATGATCATCCAAAATTGCCAAGGATTTGGCTTGTCTTCAACTTGACATTTTGATCCCAAGTAAACTTCTTTTTGTACTGCATAATGATCAACATCAAGAATTGCCTTTTTCTCCAATCCAAGAAATGATTTTCCTATACCTAACCTGTTTTCTTCCTCTGTTACTCTATGTACCAACATGTATGGTATTGCATTGCAAAGAGAACAATTATTTCCCCCTGTAAAAAGTATTATACATTAAATATTTCACACAACATATCGGAAAAAAAAACAACGAAACAACAACTCGACTACTTTTTTTGGGAGGCGCGTGAGTCAGGTCAGCTATATGAATCCTTACTAATCATGTCGCTTCATTTATGGGAGATACGCGTTGCTTTTAGCATGGACCGCATATCTATGTATATAAATATCAAGTTTTGAAACTATTAAGTTTAAATTCTGATTCCGCCTCTGGTTGTTCTAACATGTATGGAATTGCATTGCAATGAGAACAATTATTTGTCCTTGTATAGCAATAGTCAGATATCTTTAAGACAATCTAGAGAAAACAACAAAACAACAATGCCTCAATCTTATAGTCAGGTCGGCTATATGAATCCTCACTGATCATATCATTCCGTTTAATTAAGCAAGGATTTCATCATAATCATCTTGAAATCATATGTTCCTTCATTCAAGTTTGTTAAACCAACAATGTGAGCAAGACCACACTAGCACAACATAAATACAAAACACATTAACGAAAACTCAAAACATGGAATTCAACTTACCTTGTGATTTAGGAGAAGCTTTATAGACATCAAAGCAATCAGCAACTCTTGGACTTCCCATTTTAGGCACTTCTTCTCCAACTTCATTGCATTGATTCCATGCTTCTATAGCAACTCTTAGGCCATCTCTTCTCATCTCCGAATCGCCAACAGCCGATATGTAACCATTTTCATGATCAAGATTTACACAAGAAACACTATAAAAGGACACTATGATTGAAAGAAGAGAAAGAACAAGTAACCAAGAAGAACAAGTTTCATGTTGAGCCATTGGTAAGTTTTCTAGACTATGTTAACACTTCTTATATATACTAAAACCATTGGGAAGGACAATGAAATGGGACATAATAATTTTTAGATTCTAATAGTATCCAAGTTAATTTCTCAGATGATCACTTAACTGATAGTTATTATCTCAGGAATAGTTATTATCTCAGGAAGTCGTATTTTTTCTTGATTCCAATTTTCTTCAACAGAAAAAGTAACTTACTGAGATAATAACAGTTAACTGAGTGACCATATGAAAAATCAACTCCGATCCCATTGATAACTACTCTCTTTATTGTTTCATTAACTTTACTCAACTAACTCCTTTAATGATAATTCATTGTTAAATAGGATTAGCAATAAATTTTTGTTGTTCAGCAGCGGAATAAATGTGAAAATTGTCAACTACTCCCTTTATTGTTTCATTAACTTTATTCAACCGACTTTTTTAACATCTTTGTCCTTTCATTACAAAAAAAATGCAACAACAACAACAGGATTAATTAGCTATAGATTTTTTATATATATTTTTCGGTAAATAACTCGTAGCTAATCGACTTATTGATAATTCATTGCTAAATAAGATTAGCGATAAATATTTGTTGTATAGCAATTTAAAAAAAAAAAAATAGGAACCAATTATAGTGAGATATCTTGTTGTTTAGCGACATAATTTGTTACTAATTTTTTTTTTCTTATTATAGTGTTTTTTCTTTAGTTATATTTCTTCTATCGTTGTATGTTATCCGAATTAGGACTTGATTAAATCTTGATCCTATCGTAAATTTCCACATCAATCATGGGAGGTAAAGTGTTCTCTAACAGATGTGATATCATACTTAGCTTGAATCCGAGATATCTGATTAATTATGTTTTACACCTATACAAGTGATTTGGTAAATTATGATATGGCAGCTGGTTTTGTTGTTGACACTTTCTTTTCTTTTTTAATGATTGGTTAGGTTCCAACTTGATTTTGAAATAAATATTCAAAATGATCTTTTTACCAAAACCTCTGAGAAAGAAGATCTATTTGTCAGCAAAATTACCTAACAAATTAATAATGTGTTTGTAAACTCGATCATTTGGTTCGCGAATTAAGTTATTTCAAAATTATTTATAGTCCTGATATTATAACTCTTGGACTAAGTTATCGGATATCACACCTTATTGCATGAACCATATACTAGTTCATTAATTCAACTTAGAAGTTAAAAAGAAATGAAAGAAAACATTGTTTTGTTTTGAATAAAAGATATTGAAAATGTTTGGATAAATGGAAATCCCAATTTATTTATTTATTTTAATTTTTATTTGGTGTGAAAATGTAAACTTTTTGATGAAGAAAAATGGGGTATTCTTGAACTCAAAGGGATGCTTTTTATCATGTAACAAGAAAGTACAAGTACTGTTTTTTTCTTACTTTTTTTTTTTTTTTTGGTATTTTGATGACTTAAGATGCAAATATTCCTTTTTTAAGAAAATACTAAACTTTGAAAATTTCTTTTGTTTTTATGAACTTTATATCATCAAAATTGTAACCCCACAAGACCCATTTAAGGAAGTTTTGTAACAACTCCAATTTGGGCTACAAAAGCAAAAATTATGAGTGTTTTTGGTAGGTGGGAAATGACCTTTTTTTAGGAAAATATTTTTCGCGAAAAATTATGAGTTTTTATATTGAAATGTATAAGAAGAAATTAGCGAATTTCAGTGAAATATAAGTTTTTATGTTATTAATTTCTCATATTCAAAGTTTCATCAAAACTTTAGGCACTTTTTATTGATTAAATCGACAATTATTTAAAAAACAAGAAGTAAATTTCCAAGTATAATAAATATAATATAATCACCGATAAGAGTTGTAGTGAAGTAGTAAGTACTCCAATTTTAATCAAAAGGTTTCAGACTTTCAGGCTATAGTCCTAACGAGTACATAATCGCCTTTGTTAAAAAGCGCTCCAATGTGGATACTGGACATTGAAAAATAACCAAATACATATCTTTCTTAGACCAAATATGATCTTTATATTCTAGATGTGGTTGAACTAAATTGTCTCTTAAATTGTACTTCGATTGAATTCCCAATAAACCTTTAGTTTTGTATTTGATTTTTTTATGTTGCCTATCTGAGTTTTCTCTTCTTGCTATACTATGTTAGTTGTCACTCTTTTTTGTTATATAACTAAGATAAATGTGTTCAGATCAAATTAGGTACATCTCGATTATTTCATCAAAAATCTATTATTTGATACCAACGATACAAGTTTGCCTTGCACCAATATAAAAATCGAGTAAAGCTTAAGCACCAAGCAAATAAATTATCTGATATCCTTTGTCTTTACCAAAGTAGAATTATAATGGAATGATGAATACTTCTTCATCCTAAAGCAGAGGTCTCATATCAAACTCTGCTAGGTACAAAAGTCAATTTCTTTGTTGAGAAATATTTTACTCCCAATATAAGACTTTTCATAATAAATTTGAATGTTGATATCGAAAATCAAATGAAAAAGAAAGCTGACTCAATAATTCTGCACAATTTTCAATGTAAAAAAAAGCAACCAATTTGCATAGAGATGTTTTTTTTTGCCCTTTTAATTTCTGAAAGGCCACATAAAGCATATAGAATCTTTGACTAATATTATTTCTTGTTGATAAGAAGACAGAAATTTCACACAAACACCACTTGTTTTGGATTTAAGAGTCCACCTTTGAAGACTAGCAGCCCTTAACCACATGGCCTTAACACCATTCATTTGCTCTTTGGGTCTACAAACTTCTCCACTTTGAAAAAATGACACTAATGGCATGAATATATCAATAGCAACAATATCTAGACCAACTTGCGTCTGCCTTGACTGTTCACCAGAACATGCAATAGATAACTCTATAAGACCAAGATTTAGCTCGACGGGACGATATCACCTATAGCGTTTTGTCTTTATTAGGATTTAGACTCTAGTTTCCTGTACTTTTCACCTGCTTCATTGATAACTAAGGTCACACTTACTCAAGATCTTGTACATAATTTCAACCATAAGGAACTTGTGACCCTGACCATGACTAACATTCACCAGCAGGAATTGAACATGTTGGTATATCAACAATAACAACAATATACACATCATGTAGTCTCACAAGTGGGGTCTAGAGGGTAAAATGTACGCTAAAGACGTTTCCAATAGACCCTCGGCTTAAAAAGCAAACAAGATATCTTCTTTTTAAAAAAAGAAAACACATCTAGGCTAACAATTTTCTCAACTTCAGACCAACAATGTGTTTCAGACAAAATTCTATTTATACATCAACAAAGTCTATCCTTTTAGACTTTGTTGACATAGGAGAGATTAAACACATCGTTTCGTAATGAAATTATACACTAGTAATCAAATGTGCGAAACTGGAAACAAGAAGCATCAAACAGAAATAAAATGACACAATTGATTGTCTAACAAAGAAGCAATACAAACATCAGTGTGTACAGTCAACAAAGGTTTTGACAATCAAGAACGTCCGAGTTACTGAACACATCGAGCAGCAACTATTACCTCATAGGAATCTAGCCGAGCTCTGGTAAACCATTCTTAGGGGCACGGAGGAATTAGTTTAAATGCTAACAGATCGAGAATCATAAAAGATATCCGCAACCATAACATATCCAGAATCAGTATAGACAGTATAACACACGTCGTGTGTTTCTATTGATAGCATGAAACAACTGAACACCCTGAGCAGAAGAGTATAATAGAATCATATATAGCCTACCCCAACTGATTTGGGATTTAAATGCTGGAACGACGACTCATACAAACATTGCATATTCATACAAGGATAACAAGAGAAATAAAGCAAAAGGATTGCATTAACATAGTGCTAGAAAAATTACTCTCATCTTATGTAACACAAATCGGCAACATGGACAGGCAAGGCTGGAAAGAATATAACTACATAATACATGAAATTATGCCAGACAGGCATTAAGACTGATCGACTCTATCATTCACTATATCATGTCATGCAAAAACAAAAAAAAAAGGTTAATATACCAAAATTCTATGTACTCCGACAAATCACTTTCTCTAAATTTACAACAAGAAACAGGCAAATAAACATTTACTATCAAAAATAGTACATACCCTGCCACATTACATTCACTCTGCTGGAGTAAGATGTCCCAACTGTTCTGTAAGGCTAATTACAGTCTTCCTGTTCCACCAAAATTTCCCATCCTCAACTGTTTTGGATTCACTTATTTTGCTCTCCATATCTTCTCTCTCCGGCTTTACATCAGTAGAACCAGGGTTCTCAGTAAGGAATTGTTCCCAGAATACATCATTTACTCCTGTTGGCACATTGTGACTAGCAGTCTCTACTCGGTTTTCTGGCGGAGTAACATCAGGAGTAGTGTTTCCATTAGGCTCAGAGTTCATGTCAATATCAGAAACCTTAGATCCAACATCAACAGTTAGTTGTGGGTAAGATATAGCAGGGCTATCGGCACAACTGATAGATTCATCCAAGTCTATTGAAGAGCTCCGTCTCATTCTAGTTTGATCAATGTCACGCAGTGTATACTCCCAAAAGGTCAAAGAAGATTCCAACTGATCTAGCACTTCCTTGTTGAGAGTCGAAAGAGAAGTATGGTCCATATTTTCCCTAGTCGTATTTTCAGAAGAACTCGCTTGATTATCTTCCAGGCCTGTTTCATTGTAAAGAAAACTGTTTCCTGGCAACCTTCTCTTCCTTTCATTCATTTCCAGTTGTGGCATGAGACTCAAAGCTAATCCTGGTTTATTTATGGTTCGAGCTAAAGTAGACAGCACGTTCTTTTGCCGGTCTTTCACTTGTTGGACACGTTGGTTGAGGACCTGCATTTGCATTTCAAGTCCTTGATGATCCTGTTTATGCCTGTGTAGAACTAAATGAAGCGATTCGTTCTCATGCTTCAACTTTTCAATATCTTCCTTATACCCTTGTCTTTCCGATTCGGTCAATGCAGATGATGAGAGGCTATGAATATTCTGTACAGAATGACTGTGAACAGGTTTCCGTCTATAGATATTCTTCAAAAGGTGTGGCTGACCTCTAAGAAAATCCTCATTTGCGAATTCCCATTGTTCGGGATCTATTTTCTTGAATCCCTGGTTTGACAAAAGAGCAAACGACATGATAATAAGAATAAAAGCAGTAAAAGATTGAAACTCAATTTAAAAATAATATCACTGCAAATGAATCAAGTAAAACCAATTTCTTACATAAGTGTTCAGCTGTCGGATAAAGCTGGAAAAATTATTGTGCTTAAAGTATCTGGGCAACAAATCTCTTGCAAAATCAGGAGGATTACGAACAATAAAACTTTTATTGTTTGAACTCCATGAGACTATTGGATCAGTGGAGGGATCATCCACCATTTCATATATCTTTGCAATAAACGGAGGCAGTGCATTGACGCTGCAAGGAGCTTCATCCATGGTAAGTTCAAATCCAAATCACAACCCCTTGAAATGAAACTCACAAGACGAAGCTCAACTACAAGTGACAAATCCTTACTGACAGGGAAGATCAACTTATCAGATTCCCAACATACAGATACAACCAACCAAAAGTGTTATCACCTTGATTTCCTGCGGGTCTCGTGACAACGCCTTCCTCTGCGGTCTCTATTCGTAGGAATAGAATCGTCCAAGTGCAATAAACCCCTCCGGCCGAAGACTAGTGGTAGGTGGTCCTGCGGAGCTTTCGGAAAAGGGTAGCCTGATAAATTCAATTGAAGCAGCTCCCACCTGATCATACAAATTATTTGCAAATACACATTTCCATTCAAGTCCCAGCTCTGGATAGCTTCCAAAACACAAAAATTTGCTAAAGAATTGTTAAAAGAGATTGCGGCCCATCATGAGTTTCCACAAGTGCTCAAACAAATGCTAGCTTGAATTCAAAAGATAGCCGTTTCACCCTCTAAAACTCAGAAATTTCCGAACTTTCCTGCATTTACAACCAATCACAGTCAAAATTAGAAAGCGTAAGAAGATGAGAAATGTTAAACACTTGTCAGAATACCTAGAAATACAATACATCAAAGTCATTAAAACAACCATTATTACTCCCAAAACTTCAAGAACAAGCTCAAATAACTTGTCTTCAAAGAAAACCAAGACTTCCAATTCTCATACAAATACTAAAAACGCAGTCTTTCACACTAATACTCAAGAAATTTCCAAGGCCCATTCTCCCTTAAGTTTATAAGCACAAAATCAGAAAGGTGCAAGAAGATGAGAAAAGTTAATCACTTTAGAGAAACAATTTACATCAAAGTCGTTAAAACAATCATTATTACTCCCAAAACTTCAAGAAAAAGCTCAAATAAATTGTCTTTAAAGAAAACCAGGATTTTTAGTGCTCAAAGAAATGCTAAAAACAGTTCTTTTTTTCACTAAAACTCAGGAATTTTCAAAACCCAACTTCCCGCAAGTCAAAATCAGAAAGTGTAAGAAGATGAGAAACCTTAATTACTTAATAAATCATCCAGAAACAATTTACATCAAAGTCGTTAAAACAATCATTATTACTCAAAACTTCAAGAAAAACTCAAATAACTTGCCTTAAAAGAAAACCAAGATTTACATTTCTCAAACAAATGCTAAAAAAAGAGTCTTTTTTCACACTAAAGCTCAGATATTTGCAAAACCCAATTTCCCTTTTTTTACAACTAATCACAGTCAAAATTAGGAAGTGCAAGAAGATGAGAGAAGCCCATCACTTCACAGGTTACCCAGAAACCCATTACATCGAAGTACTTAAAACAATAACCATTACTCCTAAAACTTCAAGAAAAAGCTCAAACCACACACATAACTCAAAAATTTGCAAGCAAACTTTCCCTGTCAAAACTAGAAACAAAAAAAATGAGAAAATAACTTGATGGATTACCCAGAAACCCATTACATCAAAGACGTTGAAACAATAATCATTACTCCCAAAACTTCAATGAAAAGATCAAAACACACACACAACTCAAAACCTTGCAAACACAATTAACTAGAAAGTGCAATAAAATGAGAAAAGTTAATAACTTTACAGATTACCCAGAAACTCATTACATCACAGTCTTTAAAAACAACCAAATTTAATCCAAAAACAATCAAATTAACTTCTAAAACTTCTAGCAAAAGCTCAAACCACACATAAATACAAAAACACACAAAAGACATACAATAGAAAAGTTAATAACTTCACAGATTACCCAGAAATCCATCACACCAAAGTCGTAAAACAATCACTATTACTCCCAAAACTTCAATCAAAAGCTCAAATCACACACAGAACTCAGAAAATCAGCAAAAAACACAATTAACTAGAAAGTGCAAGAAAATGAGAAAAAGTTAATAACTTTACAGATTACCTAGAAACCCACTCCAGCAAACTCGTTAAAACAATCACAATTACTCCCAAAACTTCAACCAAAAGCTCAAATCACACATAAACATAAAAACCCACAAAATATATACAATTCTAAAGTTAATAACTTTACAGATCATCCAGAAACCCATTACATCAGAATCGTTAAAAACAATCAAATTTACTCCAAAAACAATCGATTTTACTTCTAAAACTTCAAGCAAAAGCTCAAATCACTCATAAATACAAATACCCTTCAAAGATATACAATAGAAAAAGTTAACAACTTTACAGATTATCCAGAAACCCATTACCTCAAATTCGCTAAAAACAATCAATTTTACTCCAAAAAACTTCAAACAAAAGCACAAATCATGTCAAATCTGAAAATACAAGAAATCCATTGTGAGAAAATTACCTGTAAGAAAAAATCAAGAATAGTCCTTAACAAGAAGAGGCACATAGAAAGATGAAGAGGTTTACTTTGACCCTTTTCTCAAAGACTTCTTCTCAATTGTTTTTGGATGTTTATTCATATTTTATTATATATAGTTATATAGGGTGGTTATTTTAAGAGTGTGAAATGAGTAGTTAAACCATTTTTTAAGCAGTTAATATAAGTTTGAGTTAATAAAGATATTTTAAAAAAAATTGTGATTTATAATTATACGTTAGAAGTAAGAGAGAGGCGATCGAAATAGAAAAAGAGATGAGAGAGGCGATGAGTAGATATTGTATTTTATTGTATAATTAATATAATTAATGTAATTAATTTGTATCGACGGATATAATTATATTAAGTTGTATAAATTTGTATCAATAGCTTGAGTGATCAAAGTTTCCATCATTTCTCATTTGGTACAAACTACTCGCCTGTATCAATAATATATTATCTGCTCACGCCGTTTGTTGCTTACTAAATTTCAATTTAGTTGAAAGTTAGATGGAGAGGTGATGAGAATGAGAGAGAGGCGGCAAGAGATGGATGAGGGGAGAGACGGGTGAGAGTTTGAGAGATGGGGAGATTTTTCGATAAAATTCTAAGAATAGTTATTTAATGTAATTCTTTTTAAATAATTGTGTATAGTAAATACATAACACATACTATGTCCAAATTTATGTTTGCATTTTTCCAGTTAAGCTTATTTAAAAGAGAATAACATGTTTCTATATTTAATATCAATAATTTGTATTTAAAATGTTCATTTCGTTCTGATTTAACACACAAATATTTATGATTTTTTAAAAAATTATAATTTTCTTTCTTAAATTTTGTATCAAGTCAAACAACATCATATAAATTGAAATTGAGATAATACTCTCTTAATCTTTTAATATTATGTAATATTGACAGTTTTAGGTTAAATTCATACTATTTTCCTCAAAATGCTCATATCATTAAGGGGTTATTTGACATGATGAATAAGGGAATTATGAGGAGATAAAACTTAGAATTGTTTTATGTTGTATTTGTTAGGATTCTTAGTTAATTTCGAAATTGTTTATCACTATAAATTATAGGATAAGTTATCAAGGTATGTTGTTGAATGACTAATCATACAGGATATACTAATTAAATGATTAATTTGTATATTTCATCCTCATATTAATCGGCCTTTAAGAGTATAATCTATAATTATATGTAATTTTTTTTTAATGTGAATTTTGTTCATACACTTCATAATATTTCTCTTAAATTAAAATTAACCCGTTCTATTATCACTATCCACGAGTCTCCCCCCTCAAATTATGTTCTAAATGGCTAATTATCACGATCTCTTAGTTAATTTTTGAAATTGATTATGCGCTACCCCCTCTCTATGTATATGTAATCGAACATTAATTTTGTCCAACAAATCCTAAAGCTAGCTTCTTCTTACATGCTTATTATGATTCACCTTAGGCATTGTAATGGTGGAGTTACAAACATCATTTTGTTATCTTTATACTTATTTTTATTGAATTATTATATATATTTGATATCAATTTGTTGGGATAACTAGCTTAAGGCGATACTCTTTAATATGACATAATATCATCTATTTTGCATCAAGCATGCATGATGTGTATTCTAGATTTCACCGAAACATTAAGAGTATATCCCTACACCTTATATATAGATTTTTGATCTTATCGATATCAGTATAATATGTTATTTATGTATAAGAGTATATCCCTACTGTCATATATAGATTTTTGATCTTATCGATATCAAATATAAAATTTTATTTATACATAAGTAGTATCATAAATTTATATATTATCTAATATACCCATAATAAGGATTGCAAAATGGTTTTTTTTTCAAAAAAACTATTCAATCCGACCCTTAAAATATAGATTGGATCATTGACCATTTAAATATAGATCAAATATAGATATTATCTACTAAAAAATTAACATTAAGATAAACAAAATAAATATTTATATTATAATTAATATTCATTTATTTTTTTTATCCATGATAATATGGACAGATCATGTTTTGTTGCCACATTTTCAAAAAGGTAACTAAAAATAAATTATGCATGCGCGTTAAATTAGTTAAAGTTATCTTGGATGTTTTAATAACATATGAAGATAATTATGATTTATAAAAAATGACCAAAATTTAACCATTAAAAAAAAATTAAACCTTTATGAATTTTTTCATACTACACAAATACACAATGAAAACTATGGATCCTTTAATTAAATTTTTTACTTACTAATGACAAATTTAAGTGATTAAAATATTTAATACATTTGATTATTTTCTTCCTTGAATTATATTCTCAACGTAAAATATTTACATGAAGTGCCACGTGGTCCCGCCAAAAGTTGAAACGATGTCGTAAAGGAATATTTATGCACAATGACGCTCACTTTCCATGCAGCTACCTGCCTATCCCAACCCCCCACCCCCGTTTAAAAAGACTAAACACGTGCACTTCCCACATTTCCAGGACTAAAAATTATTATTTTTTTAATTTTTTTTTAAAAAATAAATCAGTAGGAGTCGTTTGGGTATAGAAATTAGGGGTTATTTCGATATAAAATTTGGGATTAAGTCTATTCGATATTTTCATTTTGGATATTAGTTAAAATTAGAGAAGTGAAACGGAGATAATTTTAACATGCATCTGAAGAGAAAGTGTGAGATGAGACGTAAAGGTATGTCAAATGTGAAAAGACAGATGATGTACCTTTTGCTATACTAATCAAGACATGACCCTAGATAAGAGGGTATGAAAATCGAGAACCAAGATAGAATAATAATTAATAACGATTGTTAGTATGCACTTCAGGAAGAGAAAGTGTGAGATGAGAAGTAAAGGTATGTCAATTGTGAAAAGACGGATCATGATATACCTTTTGCTATACTAATCAAGACATGACCCTAGATAAGAGGATATGAAAGTCGAGAATTAAAATAAAATAATAATTGATAACGATTGTTAGTATGCACTTCAGGTGAGTGAGGTAAGCGGCTAGTCTCCTATAGCTCCTCTCCTCCTTGTGTGTAGTAACAATAGTCGTGTAATTCCTTATTCTTCGACATGTGCTATTATTTGTTTGCTTTTATATGTTCACGCTTCAATAATTTTCCTTTTGAGTCGATTTATATCAGAAACAATTCTTCTAGAACAAAAACAGGAGCACATATATGTATACATCTTATTCTCTCCTAACTCCACTTGTAAAATTATATTAAATTTACTATTATTATATATAAGATATGTTATTTATTCTGATTATCATGAGGGGTGAAACTACAAATACAGATTAAACAAAACTCAATTGACTTGACTCTTATCTCATAATTTATTTATCTATCCAATGCGAAATCTAATAAACAAAAGAACTATAATAAACGCATAAATTATAAATTATGACTCTGCCTCGACTAATTTCAATCTTGAAAATTGAAATAAACTTTTTTTCCAAAACAAACAAAACCTAAGTGGCAATCTACGTAATATTTTAATCATTTAGTGGCAATATTAAACTCACCGTTCACATATTTACTTCTCCCTCCTCTTCTTCTTCTTCATCTTACAAATTTTCAACTTCAAGCCGATCCAGAACTAAACCGGTTTCACACTCGAACCGCTTTTTTAATCCGGTTCGATCTCTATTTACAGCAGTATTCCGGCGACCTGAATGACTTCCGGCACGAGGTTACCGACATGGAAGGAAAGAGAGAACAACAAACGGAGAGAACGACGGCGAAGAGCGATCGCCGCGAAGATCTTCGCCGGACTTAGAATGTACGGTAACTATAAGCTTCCTAAACACTGTGATAACAACGAGGTGTTGAAAGCTCTGTGTAAAGAAGCTGGTTGGATCGTTGAAGAAGATGGAACTACTTACAAAAAGGTAAATTGAAGTTATTGCCTATTAATACTGATTTTTTTAATTCATCTAGCGGAACTGAGCTTATTAATCGGTTCGGATTGAGCTAATTTTTGTTATATTTTCGATCGGAATATCAAGTTCATAGATTCATAGTCTGTGATTTTCTGAAAAGTTTGAATATTTCTGCAAAATGCTCGATTTGGACGAGATTGCCCCTGCTGAATACTTGTATCTTCACACTCTTGTCTATACTTTTGCTTTGTTGTAGAAGGTCAACGCAGTCGTTTTTTTATGCGTTTGGCCATAGATTTAAAATATTTTTCACTTTTTTCCCACGAATTTGTGGAGCTGGAGTTGAAAATTGAAGAAAAATAGTTCATGAGCTGTTATTGAGTTTGAATTTTCACGGCAAAACATTCATTTTCGAATAAAGTGTAATTATTCCGAGAAAAAGTGAATAATTTTTATGGTCAAATGTGTCCAAATTTACTGCATTTTCACCTGTGATGATGCTTGAAAGCTACGTTCTTAGAGTGATTGCAGTTTCTGTCTCCTGACTCGAGCAGATTCTTTTTTACTTCTTCAAAGGGCATTTTGGGAATTTCAAAGGTTCACCACTCAACCCACATAGTACAACCTCTTGATGCATCATTGTCTCTGGCATTGTCATCCCATATTTCTAACAAAGTTTTAAGTTTCATACACTGATGATGTAAAATACAAACACAAAAGCTAATAACCAGTAAATTTTCATAATAATAGTAGTAGTATAGTAAAAGATACTCTCAACTTTTCAATTTATGTGGAAAAATTTGGATATGTACTGAGTTTAAGAAAAAAGGAGAATTTTTTAAAGTTGTGGTTTAAAAAAACACGAAATAACATTTACTAGCTATAAGACTTTTGAAATGTTAGTCTTAAACATTTCGTAAAACTGTGTAGTTCTAAAAATTTCTCATTAATGGTATAATGATAAGTTTAAGATGAATGATTTCTAATTTTAGAAAGTTGTCATGTTTTTCCAGAACAGACTGTACAGGAAATTTGTCATATAAATTAAATTGGCGGGAGTATAACACGTTAAGTTACTCTTATTTTTTATATTGTCGGGTCATATAGCAAGGGCGGAGGTAGCCTTTAGCATATGGGTTTGGCTGGATCCAGTTTCGTTGGTCCAAACCATGTATATATGTTGAAGATAAATTACTAGCACTGATGGTTGCCGACTTGTTGTCCTAGAATTGAGAGCTCTTAAAACTCAAATCTTGGATCTGCGTCTATCGATAAAGTTACATTAGTTTCTAATAATTTGTGTATCCAATTTGGTTAGTCTTTTACCGAGATTTCCGGGGTTAAATGCATTGCCAATCTAAAGTCAAGCATGTGATTCAATAGTTGTTTTGAGGTGGTGTGGATTGGTTATCAAATTTGTGGGCCTTAGATGTTCTTGAATGTTGGGTGTCATTTATTATACTTTATGTTGTAGTTTGTTATAAAGTTTATAAGGTATAATTATAATATAAAAGGAAAGTAGATATCAAATCTTTGGATTCTGTATCACAAAAAAAAAAAGAGAAAAAAATGGAGTAATTAATTGTTGAGGCTGTAAAGCGTGTGGGGAAATTAATTTTGTATTGGATGAGAGAACTGTTTATATGGGTCTCAGAGTATAAATTTATAATCATGGTGTTGACACTACTGATAGTGCCATCATTCTTTGCCCCTTTAGGGTGTGGGTGTGGGTTATGTCCAATTCTTTTTGGGTATGTTGGTACTTTTATATCATGAATATGTAGGGATTGTCTGTCATTATAGTGAGTCTTTGGTCAATGGTGGGAAGGGGGACCAATAATTCATAATTGTTGTGGATGAAAATTTTAGTGTCCATTTTATGACAAAAAGAGTTCAGATTTTTGGTGATGCATTTGGAGCCTAAATCTAAAAATTGTGGAAGGTGGATAACAGTCATCACTGGAGTGCTAAAGATGATTGCGCTAGTACTTTTTATGAAGGTGGTGTCCCCACCGCTTGAGATCTATTGGAAACAACCTTTTTACCTGCACAAGTTAGGGGTAAGGTCTGCATACACACTACTACCTAGCCCCCCACTTGTGGGATAACACTGGTATGTTGTTGTAGTGTTGATGTCCCCGCCAGCTTGTGCGTAGCTCAATTAATTCCTCCGGACACAAGTTATCTTCCACCAGCACAAGTACCGGGTGATGAATCCAGTAATTTTTTTTGAATTCATGTGGAATGAGGTCAATTGGAGTGGATGAGGAACTCTTATATTATGTATGGACTGAGTTAAAATATTAAGGACTACGAAACAATCTTCAAAGTACCTTAGTTAAAAATATTCATGTCAAACAGAAAATGGCCTCACTATACTGTTGTCTTACTAAGCCATAAGGAACAGGAGGATCAACCCATGTGGAGAAATTTGATTTTCCTCTTCAAAACAGAAGGAAATGTGGGAAGGGTAGAACTTGGTTGAGGGTCCTAGCATACGGTAGGGTCTTGTCCTTAAGAAGATTCAAATAAGAAGAGAGTTGACCCTGATACATGCACCTTTGTACGAGTGCTGCATACATGATTGAAAAAGATACAACCAATTTGAACCGCAACTAGAAAGACCATATGATTAAGTACTTTTTACCCTTGTCATCAGCTTATATAGGTGATTTACTTGAAAATGGTCTTCTCGGTGAAAAAGAGGTGGACTTTTTTTGGTTAAAAAAGCAAACTTTATTGCTGAGCTCAGATCCATCCTAAGGTGATTTTTCTGCAAATGCATTGAAGATGAATTTCAAATTTCAATTTTACATATAGGTGAATGAAGATGTTATGCAATATACATTAAAGATATGAGGTCCTACCAATGACTATTTGGTTTAACTAAATTTTTGTTTAATCCATGCAAATGGTTTTCCATTTCATTGGGTTTCATCTCCTTTCATTCCCTGTACTTGTAAGTTATGTACTGTGATCCTGATCGGCCAATAGTATCAATCATTGGATAGTAAAGATCAATGGTCTCAGAAGAGCTGAGTTTTGTTGGTCCATGTGTTGCAGAAGTTGGCTTCTAACATCAAAGTAGATTGCTAACCTCATAAGAACAGAATTTAGTTGCTCCAGATTCATAATATTACTATTTATTAAGTGCTGTCTCTGCTTCTGTGTCGACAGGTAAATTATAGAAGAATGGTAGAGATGAGCGGTCAACGTACAACCTGGTGGCAAAATTAGTGTGCATTCTTGGTGGCTTTTGTTTGAGTTGATATTTTAATCTATGACTTGGAAATTATCGAGGCATTTAGGTCTGCCTGATTGCTTGGCACTAAAATACAATCTTGTTAATGCTGCATACAACAACAAAAACAACAAACCCTTTCTTATCCCACAAGTGGGATCTGGGGAGGTTAGATAGGGGAGAGAGGCTGTTTCCAATAGACCCTCGGCTCAAAGATTGTTTATGCTGCGTCTAAAACTTAGATGTCTGACGTCTTTAAAAAATCATTAGAACTTAAAAATTGATGATCTTGGCTCATTGTTTATCAGCCAGTAGTCATCAATGTGCAACACCTTATGAATATGATGTTTGCTTCTGCCATAATTGCATTGTTCTGGTGACAGATTTATTCTCGATTCTTTTTGTGATTATTCATTTTTGTATATGCTAATCGATTCTCTATTTTCCAGGGATGCAAGCCAGTAGGACATGTGGATATTATAGGTTATTCAGCATCTGTAAGCCCCTGCTCATCTTACCAACCGAGTCCGGGTGCTTCGTATAATCCAAGTCCTGCTTCATCATCTTTCCCTAGCCCAGTCTCATCCAATTATGTTGCAAATGTCCAAAATAATCATGATCCTAACACCCTAATTCCTTGGCTTAAGAATCTCTCATCCGGATCATCGCCTTCATCATCCAGATTTCCCTACCATTTGTACATTCCTGGGAGCTCTATAAGTGCGCCTGTTACTCCACCTTTGAGCTCTCCCACAGCTCGTACACCTAGAATGAGCGATGATCCTATGGCAAATTCAGGATGGGCACAACAACACTATGCCTTCTTACCATCCTCTACCCCCGCCAGTCCTGGTCGTCAAACACCACCAGATTCAGGTTGGCTTTCTGGTGTTCAAACTCCACAAGACGGACCTTCATCCCCTACGTTTAGCCTTGTCTCACCAAATCCATTCGGATTCAAGGAGCCAATATCAAATGGAGGGTCTCGGATGTGGACACCAGGGCAAAGCGGGGCATGTTCTCCTGCCATTGCCTCAGGTATCGACCAAACAGCTGACGTACCAATGTCGGATGCTATTTCAGCAGAGTTTGCATTTGGCAGCCATATGATGGGATTAGTGAAGCCATGGGAAGGTGAAAGAATTCACGAGGAGTGTGCTACTGATGATCTTGAGCTTACACTTGGCAACTCTAGCACTAGGTAACCTCTTCTTATTACCAACTTTTTGTCATAAATATGTTCGCAACACGCCTATGCTGACCCACAGGCAAAGTTAGTTTACAACGGTGATGTCTAGGCTTGCTCGCGCACACCTCGATTAATTTCACTGTACCTCCCACTTAGCATAGATATACTAACTGTCTACCAACGCTCGGACAAAATAGAAAGAAATCACCTAGTGCTTTACTTTAGACCTTTTCTCCTCCCCCTCCATTGACCACTAGGTCACACACTCGAGTCTGATTTTTGATTATTATTTCTTTTGCTGATTTTGCAGATAGAGAAGTACAAGAGAATACTTAATTCATTGATTTTGATCATAAACATGTCTTTTGTGCAAATTTGAAGTTTAACTTATTATGTCAATCACTTCTGAATGTGAAGATGTTGTGGTTAGTAAAACCAGCTTAAAATGCACAGTAGCAACAAATGATACATTTTCTTGTAGATTGAAGTATTTATTTTTCGCACATTTCCCCATGAATTTTCCCTGTGTTTGTAGTACTATCCCAATTTTTTATATTCTTTTTATTTTTTTTCCTCTTTCAAGATTGGAATTACTTTTTTATTTTTGTAGTTATCTTTTGTAATTGCTCACGTGATATAGTATGTAGGAGTTGACTTACAAGAAGTGTTTTTCTCCATCTTATTGTTTATTTACGATTAACGTTAATTAAGTTGAACACCAAACGTTTTCTAGTTGAGTTTGATGTGTATTACTCTCATCGACCACCTATATAATCGTCATTCATTTCACAACCATGAACTACCTTCACCAAGCGCAACCATCACAACCATCATCACGATTAACATTGTTGCTAGATTTATGTACAACACCACATAAATTGAGATCTTTCTCACATTTAAAGATATTATCTTAATAATAAAATATATGCCTTTTCAAATATTCTACATTTTATATGTGGTCTTAGACCTTAGTACACACATTAAGGTCGTATATATGGACCTAAGTCTAAAGGGGACAATATAACTAGTGATTTTGGTAGTTAATAACTAAATATGGTGTCAAAGCCACTTTGCCTACAATGTTAGGGATGTGGTATGCCTTGTATCGCGATTTGATATAATATAAAGTTTAAGCAAATATCGATCACATGGAGAGTTTGAACCTCAATTGAATATAGATAATAGATAAACTTCAGCGAGGATGTTAAGTCATATTACATATGTAACACAATTAGTTAAGTATGTATTTAATAAAGCAAATCTTAGACTCTAATGACGCGTTTAATCAAAGTCAAGGGGTCTATATGTCTTTTGAAAAAACAATGTAAAAACAGACTAATGATTTCCTTGTGATGAGAAGGAAGAAAATTATGAAAAAGTGAAGTGTATATCAGAAGAGTCATTGCCTGCCATTTCAATAAAGATAAATCAACTAACAAATTCCATGAATCATGGGGGGAAAAAATGACTAAATACTTTCTTTTGCTCTTAGCTACAATATTTTATTATTACTTTTCCTAATTCATTCACAAGAATTATGTGTGAACACTTGGTTCAACAAAGTAAGATTCCAAAAATAAAGTGGTGTAGTATCAAATTTGGACTTTGGATATATAACATAAAGTTGAATAGTTAGAAATATCTTCTGTTTGACTGTTAGTTAAGATTATCGATTAGAATTGTGATGGAACAGATAAAATTTCTTTATTTTCAATCTAAGGTTTCAGGAGATTCGTCCGTTGAATATAAAAAAAGAAACATGTTACGGAGTAATATAATTCCCCTTGAATATAGACGCCTTACAGGGTTACGAATTTAAATTAGTCAGGATTTAATATGAGTATCATACGTGAGATGAAACCAAAATAGATATGTTAGTTATTATGCAATTTTAATCTTTTAATATATATATA